>NW_004949108.1:7757559-7820877 GCF_000317375.1 Microtus ochrogaster | reverse complement strand
CACACACACACACACACACACACACACACACACACACACACACACACATACACACACACTCACACACCACTCATTAGACTGAGGATTGTCTCCTAGGACTGTTTCGATCCCACACATTTTTGCCTAGAGAGTCACCCCCTAAGAAGAAAAGCCTGCCCTGCTAAAAGCCAGCCATGTGGCTTGACTAATCCCTTGCTCCTCCTCTGGCCACCTGTCCAGGAGACTATGAAGGTCATCAGAGAGTCCCAGGCTTACTTTACTGCCCTTTCTAACCTCTCACGTGTCCATGTCGCTGATAGCCAGCGTAATTACCTGGTTAATTCAGACGGATCAATAATCTCATGAGGATGAGAAAGCAGATTCTCTTTTCTGGCCTTGGATAATGAAGATTGTTCTTCCTCGAAGCTGTAAATATAACACCCAAAATAGCATGGAGTTGAGAGAAACTGGAGCTCATCAGCAGATTTAAAATTAAGTGCCCCTCTTTCCCATTGACAATAGGGTTTCGTTTTCATCTATATTTTTGCTATGAACTTCACTTCATCATGCTTAATTAGACGGAAGTAATAGCTCAGACCAAGGGGAGATATCATTACTGATAATGAGGACACAACAGAAACAATGTGTATCTTGAGAGGTCCTGCCTAAGAGACTTGTACCATCCATGTTGGACAACACAATTGGACTTGTTTTATTTGTTTTTTGATTTTTTTTTGGTGGGGGCAGACTATGGTGTATGATATAAGATTCCCAAATAACCAGTGAAAAAAGACCTATTCCATGAACTTTTTGTGTGATAGAAATGTTATGTGTTACACTGTAACTGAATCATTTCTGGCAATGTGTGGCTACTGAGCCCTTGAAATGGAGGTAAAGAATAAAAACATTGGGGTCTGGAGAGATGGCTCAGTGGTTAGGAGTACTGGCTACTCTTCCAGAGGATGTGGGTTCAAGTTCCAGCTACAAGGCAGCTCACAACTGTAATTCCAGTTCCAGGAGATCCAACACTGTCACACAGACATACACGCAGTCAGAACAGCAATGCACATAAAGTAAAAAATAAATAGGTTATTTAAAAAACATCCATCCATTAAAAAACAAAAATGATAAATTCACTTATCACTAAAGTCAGTTTTTACGTATGACTAGTGACTATAGAATTATACAGGACAGGGGATATCTGTGACCAGATCTCTCTCACTGTGACCCCAACAAGAAGCCCCCAAGTAAATCAAGATTTCCCAAAGCTAGTCATTTGGCTGGAGCTTGTTTGGAGACATGAGATGTGGAACAGAACTCCCCTTTCCCAGTACTGTATAGGGGTTTATTAATTGTCTACACAATTGCTTTTGTAAAGGATCTACTTCTCCTAGCACAGAATGAGGAGCTCTGAATTTGAAGCCATTTATTAGGCTTAAATTTATGTGGTGTGAAATCTGTTAGATCATTTGCTCATCAGTAGGTTGTCTAGAAGAAAGGCCCATCTACAAAGGGCTTGGAGGGTGAGGGTCACTGGTGTAATCAGAAACATACCAAGCCTGCCCTGCAGCTAACGGGTCTGTGCTTTCAAGTAAATCTTGAGTTTGAGAAGTGGCCTTTTGAAGACCTTCCTATTGCTATCATTTCCTTTCTTATTAAACAAGAAGAAGGAAAAAAACAAAAGTAATTATTTTTCACTATTCTTTAACTTAAAAAACGGAAAGGTAGAAGCCTCTAGAAGTTCACATCTAAAATTGTGGGGCACGTGAGGCTGCCACAGTGGAACAAAACCTTCGAACGTAATAGGCAGGGGATGGGATTTAAGAAGGCTTGAGCAGAGTTTGGACAGAATGGTAATAGGACTGTCCAGCCAACCCCAGCCATCAGAGGACTGTACCACACTTCAGCATTCAAGAGGGAATTGTCAGTGTTGGTTTGGAGGCCAGCTCATTCATCCAACAAATGCCAGCCACAGGCCATACAGCTGCATTCTGGGGAAATAAAGACGATAATGTAGCTGTTGCTTGGGGATTCACCCTTCTAGGATAGCCCCCAGCGGGAACCTGCAGTATGCCATCATGGGGGACGGTGTGCCTCAAAGTCAGCTGGAGGAATCTTCTGCTTAGTCAGTGGAATGTCTGTCTGGCATGCACAAAGTCCCCCATCTGTTCCCCAGCACTGCACAAACCAGGCATGTTTGCCCATACTTGTAATCCCATGATTCAGCAGGTACAGGGGGGAGAGTAGAAGTTTGAGACCATCCTTAGCTCCATGGAGACTTTCAGGGAGGCTGGACTAGAGACACTGTCTCAAGTAAATAGGTAAAATTAATTAAATAACAACAAACAACAAAAAAAATCAATGGATCATCTGAACAGCAGTTTGAAAAGCAATTTTTTTTTCTCCCTCTCAAATATTCCCATTTCCCAGTTCTGAGGCAACCCATGAGGATGACTGAGAACTATCTGGCATCTTTCTTTCTTTCTTTGTTTTGAGATAACAAGTCTCGATATATAGCATAGTATATGACATTTCAGAGTCATGATCCTTCGCTTCAGCCTCCCAAATGCTGCGTTTACAGGTGTGTGGCAGTGCATCCATGAGTGAGAAAGAAGGCATTTACACTAGGAGTATTCAGGGATGGATAAACTCTTAGAAGAGTCAGGTTAAGAGACAACCTGGGAAGCTTGGACAGAGGGAATATGTCAGTTTCTCAATCCTCATTATCCCAATTGCTTCAGCAAGACGCCCTAAACACCCACATCACTAAAGCCCAGGAATTTCACCCCATTGGGCTCCCCAAATCGTTCCTTCAGTATGTTTCACATGGAAGGCTACAACCATCCCCCTTCCTTGGCCATCTCTATCTTGCTATAAAGTCATCCACGGGAACCATTGTGACTTCCTCAAAACATGAAATTGAATGTGTGTAATTATTGCTCATAACCCCCATTCTTCAGGCCTGACTCCTGGGGATATCTGTGGGTTGACGCTGTGCTCTGGACAGTCCCTTCTCTGCACTTCCTTCTTCATGTGTTCAACAGAAGAAGGGTATACCTCTTTCTGAACCCATCAAGGCCCACCACTGATGCACAGTCTTTCTGTGAAGTCCCTCTTCATCCTGCCTCCATCGTGACACTTGCCCTCCTACCTCTGCTGGTATATCTACCTATTGGGTTTGAAGGTTTCATTTCATTGTGAGAATATCTCAGAATGGTCAGAACATAGGTCATGGGGACAGTCCCACCGGGACACAATCAGAGACATCAAGGAAATATGAGTCACAAAGAATGTTAAAGACAGTCTATAGAGTTAGTCTCATTCTGTAGAAATGGGAAAGACGTGGACAGAGAACTCCCAAGAAGAGGGGAGTAGACAGCCCCAGACAGTTCTCTGGCTGTTGTCTGATCAGTCTTCCTACTACAGATTTTGAAAAATGTCAGAAAAGTTCCCCAAAGTAGATCAAACGCTATAAGCAAACTTCATGATGAACGAAGCCTGAAGGATTCCGCTCATTCCCGGGACATGGAATCTCGTGTGTATGGTAAACCTTGTCGAAGCCCAGGCCTTGCCCTTCCTGCCGTGTCTGTCTATTTCTGACTCAAGTCTTCCTCCCAGGCTCCCATTCCACCTAGCAGAGGTTGACCATGGAGCAAGCATGGATGAGCACTACATCAGCCTGGTTAGGAGCTATCACCCATGACATCTGGCCAAGTTGGTGAGTCCCACTCTGGCACCCTCTCCTCCTCTCCGGTCACTACGTGTGGGAAGTTTGAAAAGAATTAGCTATTGAGAGCATTAAAATGTTGGTCATCTCAGTGAAGCTGGAAAGGGAGAAAGGATTGAAGCCCTGATGCTAAGCAAGGTAGCATCGAGGCTGTAAATAGGCAGCCCAGAAAGGATTGAGGTCAGCAAGGTATTTTGAGGACAGGTGACTTAAGAATCGAAGTCATTCTTGTGAGGCAGGGAAGAGAGGGAAATGGTAGATCGATATCAAGAGCCCGGAGGCTCTCCTTGGCGAAGAGCTGAAGTGTGGCAGCCAGCTAGCAGTAGCGCCTGAAGCCAAACCTCTAGAGTCAAGCCCTTGCCCCCCACAGCCTCTCTATTAATGCTAACCACCTGGCACCTGCCATTTGGTGGCCTGATGCTAGCCAGGCCTCCTCGGGCACCTTTCATGTGACATTCCTCTCTCCTCAGCTTTCACAGGACACAGGGTTACTGCCTGCAGTGTTGGGAGATGAGAAGCAGGCCTCGGGGGTGAAGAGGAGGCTATGGTGATGCCCCAGGCCTCCCTGAGGGCAACGTTAGTAACCCTGGTTCCCACAGAGCTGAGCTTCAGCAGTGGTTCCCACTGCTGGGGCAGTAACAGGAGGTGTGAAGTCCATGGGAGGGGAGGGGTTGGTGCTGGGAGGGGCCCAGGGCTTATCTGCAATGAAACCTCAGCGCTGGAGCCAAAGAAGCCTGCAGCTCCTGATGACCCAAAGTGCAACCACTGACATGTCACCAATGACCTAGGGAAGGGCTTCTCCAGTACTATTGGGAGAGGATCCCAGGACAGGCCTTGAACGGTCATTGACTATGAAGGCGCTGTTTCTTTCCAAGGATGTGTTTTATCTCTACAAAGCATATATGCAAAACTGTCCATTCTCCGAGGGTCCCCAGACAGCTCGGGGCTCAAAGTATAAGGTATAGTTGCCAATGATGGTATTGGTGGGAAACAAACCTGTTTAGAGGTTATTAACAGTCTTAGGCAATGTCCTCTCTTAGACCCAATGCAACTCAGGAAATAGGCAGAGGGGCCCCTTGTGGGTCAGAGAGAGCTCTCCAAATTGCAAGTTAGCATGAAATCTCTTTAATTCCTCTAAGGATGGAGATGATGCCAAAGATTCTTCATTTTAAATAGGTAATGTGGAAAAATAGAAAATATTTGTGATGAGCTAGAACAGAGACAGAGCTTGCGTTTTCTGTCATGTGTCACGCATGGGCGGTTCTGCGCACTACTGAACAAGGTCATTAGGGCCACCCCTTGCACATTCTTCCCACGTGTCCAGCTAATCCCACACCATTTTGCAAACTGCATGCCCATGTTGGGTCCCGTAGAGATCCCAATTTGAGCTTTGCCTGAGAGAGACACTTAAGTGGGAAGAGTAGGCCTGTGAAGGTCCTGGGTAGCTAGGTTCCCAGGCTGTGCTCAGCCCCCACTTGTGGGACAGCAGGGAGGCACAGAGTGTGGTGTAGGGTGTCCATGGGAATCTGTATTTGCTGGTCATTTGGAACTGTTTGCCTCTGAGGGTAATTTACATCTCATCCTGCTGGCTGTTTGATCTCCAGCCTGAAGGCTGAACACATTAGCGTGTCCACTCCACCCCCACCTCATGAGGCCCTTATGACCAGCCTTGGATGGTGTGGCTGGCATGGTCCGAGAGCACTGGGTGGGAAGCCTGCCCTGGGCCAGCAGAAATGGCAGAGCATGGAGAAGGAACACCCATCAGTGTTCTTTCCAGGAAGGCAGAGCAATGAGTTGAAAAGCAAGAGCACTCTGAGCCAGAGAAGTCACAGTACCAATCCCAGGCCCATAATTCACCGTTTACCCTTTGTGTAAATTCTCTGAGCCTTCCATTTCCTTATTTGTAAAGTGAGGGCAGTACAGCCTCCTTGAAGAGATTTGGGGGCAATAAAGATAGATAATGGGTCCAGAGCCCCTGGTTTAGGCAAAGCACTCATAAAAATCCCTATAAATTTTGTTGTTATTTACTTGGGGAAAAACTGACCCTGTCACTAGGGCTCATCCTTCAACATCAAGCTGGGTGTTAGGCTCACACTAGTCACCAAAAAGAAGGCAGAAGGGGACTTTCTTTCCCAGTGGAAGCCAGGGTTCTCACTACTGAGAACAGCAGTCACATGAGGATGAGAAACTGGGGAGGTAGGTGTATGTAATGGATTAAGTAGAATGCTGCAGATCCCTAAGTGGCTGCAGTGGCAGAAATGCTGCAGGTCATGCAGCTGCAGCTGGTCCCGAGAGCAGGCAGTCCCAGGCAGGGATGGTGCAGTTTCCAAGTGGCTGCATTGGGCCATGAGGGGCAGCGAGTCCCATGAGGAGAGACAGACACCACGAGACCACACCACAAGTCTCTGAAGGCAGCTGGTCCCAGGCAGGGAGCCACGCTGCAGGCGAAAGACAGAGACATGGATAGGCGCACTATGCAGTATGACGTTGGATATTTATTTAGTTGGTTATGGAAGGGAAGGGGAGAGGGGGTAAAAGAAGAAGGAGGAAAAGCAGAGAGAAACAGAGACAGAGAGAGTGGGTAGGGGAGAAGTGGGGAGAATGGAGTAAGACAGAAGCTGCCTCTTTGGGGGAGAGACAGAAAAGAGAAGGGTCTCAGGATGGAAGCTGAAGATCAGTTTGCCTCAGTGAATGGGGGGGTAGGTGTGGCTTGTCTCTTAAAGGGACAGAGCAGACCATTACAATAGGTAGGGTATAGGGAAAGCAAACAGTTGGGGAACTGAGGTTCCAACTGTTTCTTCTGCTCTGCATCTTAGTTAACTGTCTCTGCCCAGAGTAGAGAGGCAGGGAGGTTGGTCCAGGAAGGGTAGGTTAGAAAGGGACCTAGATGATTCTCTGCCAAGCACAGTCTGCCTGCAAGATGCTCCATGCCCAAGCACTATCGTACCCTGTGAGAGCCTTTGTTATTGCCATTTAGTCATCCCCAGGTCAGTGATGGCTATGACCTTACCTGAGCATGGTGGTGAGCCTGCTGTCCCAACACTTGGGAGCTGAGGCCAAAGAGTCTCTTGAGAATCAGAGATCAAGACAGCCTGAGAACCTCAGAGAGATGTCAGAATGAAGTTAGAAATTACTGGTGTGGAGAACTTTTGCAGAGAAGGCCAGAGCTGGATTTTAAAAAAGGAAGGAAGAATACAAATGTGGAAGCCCCAAAATGTGAGCCTATTTCCACCTTGTCTGAAGGTCAGAGAGTTTTAGCCTGTTCAAAGTTGCTGACAACTGTGGCTATACACCCTGACCAAGGGTATGGTTATTTGGTGTTTTAGACATTAAGATGGCCTGTACAGGTACATCCACTCCACTCTGACCAAAGGTCAGAGAATTCAAGCATTCTTTTATTCCCTCTTTTGAATTAGGAGGTTTGACCTATGGAGTTACTACTTTCAGGATACTTGGTCTAGGGTAGGTTTACTGCCTAAACAACAGAATGCTTTTTTCAATAAGTAATGACATGATGTATCAAGTATTGGGGCAAGTAACTGTTCTAGTTGTCTTTGTGTCATGTTAAAAAGTCTTTTGCCTTCTTCCCCCTTTTGTATTGGGGCATAAAAATGTGTGGAAAATTAAACACCTGTGAACTCCTCAGAACTAAGAATTCAGCATTCAGTATTTGCTGAGTTGCCTTCCCAATACTATCCTATGTCTCTGTGATTCCTTCTTATATCTATTCCTCCTACCTAACATTTCTAATCCTCATGCCCCTACCATGGAAGGTGCAGGCAGCAGAAGTCACCCCAAAAAGGTGGCTCTCGACATATGGCAGCCCAACGTGGCACAGCTTACAACATACAAAGGCCTAATGAAATGGGCAAAGAAAGTGTGACAAACAACACAATCTACCTGACCAGAGCTACAGGAGAGCTCAGGAGAGTGAGCCCAGGATACCCCTTCCCAATCTGATAAGCATCAGAATATGTGCCCTCCCTATAATGGTAAAAATAAAATGGTGCAGATCCCCAAAGGGCAGCAGGCCATGAGGGGCAGTAGGTCCCAGGCAGAGAGCCACACAGTGGGTAAGAGATATCAGTAAATCATCCAGTCCCATGAGGAACTGCAGTGGGTAAAAGACAGAGTTGAATAGGCATACCATGCAGAGTGAGGTTGAATGTTTATTTAGAGGGTTATGGAAGGGAAGGGAAAAGGGGAGAGGGAGGGAGAAGGGGGACAAAGAGAGAAAGGGAGAGAGAGAAACAGTGAAAGAGAGGAGGGGGAGAGGAGAAGAGAAGCTACCTCTTCAGGAGAGAGACAGAAAAGAGGAGAGCTCAGGATAGAAGCAGAAGGAAGATCTGCTTGCCTCAGTGGACAGAGGAGGGAGTGGGCAGGACTTGTCTCTTAAAGGGACAGGACAGACCAATACATTCCCGTATCTTTTTTATAAAAAAAAAAAAGGAGGGAGTTAGGTACAACAGGTTAAAGGAAGCAGGGCAGTGGATTCTCACTTATTTGTGGGTGTCATCTTGAGGGGGAACTTGAGAAAGCTGGGTGCTGGTCACATCCTAGGGTAGCTGGTCTCTTTGCTCCTTTCTGGTGTTTGTGGTATGGAAATGTCTGATGTCTCTAACACCATTTAAGGTATTGACAGAACAGATGACAAAGTTAAGTTTAAGGGAAAAAAAAATTAGGACCAGGAAATTGAGAGGGGTGTATCTGACTTATTTAAGGTGGATCCTTTAATTTTGCTCCCTAAAACTCACAACAATTTTTTGGGGTTGTGAAAACATAAGTTTTAGTATATTTATGTCAGAATGACTGTGACAGATGTTTTGCACAATGAAAAGTATTTTTAAGCCTATAGGAGGCAGCATGAGAGAGACATTTGATTAACTTGTATTTGTCCTCACACCTTAATAACTTGTATTTGTATTTTGCTGAAATTTGTTTGGTGAGGTTGTCCTTTTCAACTGATGAAACCTCTCAGCTGTCAAATTGCATCAGAGATCTTTGAGAAGAATAAAAGTTTACCTGAGTTATTGATTAAAAAAATGACAGAGGACTTACTTGCTTGGCACCTAAAGCTACCCCTCAGGGGTCCTCCATAGTCGCTGAGGGTCGTATTTGCCTTTTGCTGTTTAGCACAGGGTTTGCCAGGCTCCAGAAGATCCTGTGGGCTAAAAAAAATTGTGAGAAGACAAGCCTACCTTGACCTGAACAGCTAGGCTGTCAATTCCAGTGATTCTGTCCACTGTCTGGAGATCTTCATTTTAGATGAAAGGCAGTTTTTCCCAGTGGTCAGTGCTTAGCAGTTGAAGTGAATTGTGGATAGACGTTGTTCTGTGCCCATTTGTCTTCTGTCTTCTTTGGGGGAAATAGAGTGCTGCTGCTGTTTCTGTTATAAAAAGTCTTTTAATAATTAAATATTTAAATGCCATATTCCCCAGATCTCTGAGTAGTTGAGGGTTGTTTACCACGTATAGATAAGTTATAACTACAGTATAGAATCTGCCTTTAGAACTGGGTCCAAGTGTGACTGTACTGGCTCTCAACTTAACAGGTAGGATTTATACTTGCAAAAGACAGAAAGAAGAAAAAAACTACTTCCAATGAAGATTAATGGCAGAACTGACAATAGCAGAGTACAGCTTGATATATTTTAAAGCAGAGTTGGATTACATAGACAGTATTTTTTGTAAGAGACTTAAAAGTACGTACCAATTTAAAACATGAGACCTATTGTTTTTACAGTCTGAAATGAGATACAATGAACTAATTAAAACATTTAACAGTAAACATGGGTACATTTAAGTTACATGTATGCACACACAGTGAACAGGAATTGGGTGAAATGGATGTTCTTGGTGGGTCCTACCAAAGGCATACCACTGCACAAAACACACATGGAACAGAGTCGGCAAGAGGAATTTAGACACAATTCTAAACCAGGGGACCAGGCAGGGTATACCTTAGTAAAGATGGCCAGACTTGGTCACCTGATCTGGCCCTCAGTTAAGATGGTGGTAAGGTCACCTGACCTCAGTCAAAATGGCGGCAGTCACATGTTATATGGAGAAGCCACATTTTCTGAGTCACAGGAGTTTTAAGCATAATAACAAGAGAGACCTAGAGGTGTGATCCACCCTGTCACTGAGCCACTTTACCACAAGCAGTGGTGGGGAAAAAAGGCTGGAATTGAAAACAACAGCCCTGTGGATCTGACTAACCTTCTTGGTTTCTGTAGGACCAGTGGTAGCAGTGGCAGGGATACTTTGAGGAAAAGCAGAGCTGGCAGGACACTGGCAGAGCATTTAGAGGCAGGTGGCTGATAGTTTAGCTGAAAATGTGGAAACCTGCAGAAACAGCAAACAAACTACACAAGACCTGTAGAAGAATGTCTTCTCTCTATAGACAGAGCATTAATGAAGCTGGACTGGCTCCGGGTCCAGGTGACTTGGAAGCCAGAGGTTAGAAACTGTCATGGATGGTCTCTCACAACAAGAACCACTTGTAAGTAGTCCAAAAGAAAAGAAAAAGAAAAATCTGAGGGACCCCGGGCCCCAAAGTGAACACACTGCTCAGTGTGTGCAATGCTAGCACGGGTGGACCACCCTGGGTTGTCTGATCATGTGTTTTAGCTATGGGAAGCAACCATAGATAAATGTCAGCCAAGGGCTCAACCATAGCCATGAAGGCTGTGGTTTGGGGGCAATATGGTTAAGCTGACTGGAAGGGGAAAACGCACCACCAAAGTTGCTGGTGTGCATAGAGGCTGGCATTCAGGCAGATAGAACATGGGGCTGCTGTAAAGAAACCCAGTTCCTGAGCCCAGGGTTCCCCACGTCCTCAGCTGGCCCGCATGCAGACAGGAGGGGACATGGAGAGAACCTGGCTGAGTCATAGAGCACCAATGTAAGGGTTTAGATAGGATTCCCCAGGGGGTACAGCGGGCCTCGAGGGGTGGTGGGTCCCAGGCAGGGAGCTGCACAGTGGATGGGAGACCTTGGTGGGTCAGCAGCAGGACAGCCAGTTCCACGAGGAGCCATGAAGAATGAGGTTGGATATTTATTAGTGGGTTATGGAAGGGAAGGGGAAAGGTGAGAGGGAGGCGGAAGGGGGATGAGGAGAGAGGGGTTGGAGAGAAGAAAAGAGAAGCTACCTTTTGGGGAGAGAGACAGAAAGGAAGGAGCTCAGGTTAGAAGCTGAAGGAAGATCCACTTGCCTTGGCCAATGGGGGAGGGAGTGGGTGGGGCTTGTCTCTTAAAGGGACAGAGCAGACCATTGCACTCCTGCCTCACAAAAATAAAAGGCATTTGCTGTGACTTCCTCTCCCAAGTGAGTATCCATCAGTCTTAAATAGAAGACCCTGTTCTGTCCTTCATTGCCCAAGGTATGTCAAAACCTGAGCCTGCCTTTTGTTGTCTGAAGACCCTCTGAGAGGTGTCATTCCGGTCCTTCTGGGTCTGTTCCAGCTTCCTTCGATTTCAGGTGAGATCTAATGCAGAGATGAGTAAGGGGAAAAAGACCACCCTGTCTTCTGCCTTGACAAGTGGGTGGTTAGATAGAGCGGCAGTGCTTGGTAGGTGAGCAGGTGGCAGAATGAAGGTGTCACTGAGCTAGGAGAAACACAGGTAAATTATGGAGGAGGGAGGAGGAGGAGAAAGAAATAAGGAGTTGGAGGGAGGAGGGAAGTGGGAGGGGGAGGCAAGTAAGAGCAAGGAGAGTGAGTGGGAGAGAAAATGGATTATCCCTGTCTTACACAGGAATAAGGTGGTCTGGGCTGTAAGGTGTGTGTGTAACCAGGAAGCCCATAGAACACATAGAGCCTCAATCCTGACCTCACTCTGGCTGCTAGGTGAGACTCTCAACATAATGTGCCCCACTGTTCAGGGGATACAAACTGCTGATGATCTTAGGGAAGATAGGATGTTAGCTTGTAAGTCAGATGATCAGAAACTGGGGAAACATCATCATATTTTTTTCTTGCCTTTCATATGATTTTATTTCCTCCCTTCATTCACAGAAATGTGATTCTAAAATGTTGTCTTTCCTGTAAACACAAGTTTCTCTCTCCTGCTTCTGGGCAAGGTAAGTGGGGCTTCGTGAAATGGTTCCACCGTGGGCCCATCCAGTCATCCAGCCCAAGCCACCCCTTTGCCTGGGGTTATACTTGCTATATTCTGTAGCTGTCTCAATGCATCCCATCCAAGACTTTTAACTTCTTAATGGCTTCCATGATTTTGCCATATTTCCCCCATAGAATGTGCCTGATCTTTACTACATTACCATCACCTCTGTGGCCTGGAGATGTCTTATCAATATGGCCACTCCAAAGAGGCTGAACCTCCTTTCCCCCATTTCTAGAACCTTTTCCTTTCTTTCTTTCTTTCTTTCTTTCTTTCTTTCTTTCTTTCTTTCTTTCTTTCTTTCTTTCTTTCTTTTGTTATTTTGGTCTTGGGTGCATCCTCTTAACTTTCTGTTGAACTCTCAGCCATGACCATCGTTCTTTGTAAGCTTGAGGCCAACACACTGGAAAGACGAACTGAAGTTTAGTTTCCCCTGGGATTGGGCAGCTGTTAAGACCTCAGCCTCCCATCCTTGACGGCTGTATTAATAGAAGTGAGGTGTTCATGTCTGGGCATGTGTGGACCCTACTTTATTCCACACCTCCCAGTTGGTGCACTGGGTTGGGTATGGGTTCTATCTTTGATCCTTTTGACCTAAGAGGGGGCTTGGATGTCACATTAAAGAGGCAGAATTCAAAGGGCCACTGGTGGTTTGATGTGGGAAAGAGAAACCTGGGAAGAGGGGTGATTGGAGGGCTCCGTGGAGTGCTGAGGGACTCTCTGGTCTAAGGGAGCAGACAGTGAAGAGCAGAGAGAACAGGATTTGCTAGTGTGAGCATTGGCCTGCCTGTGGAATCAGGCCTGCACTGTGTGAAAATCCAACCCTAGAAGCCTGCACAATGCTGCCTGCTCTGGGACAGCTGCTGCGTGGGGGTGGGAGACCAGGTTCTTTCCGCCCTATAACATTGACATTCTATGGCGCTATGAGATCCCCATTGGGGAAACCCTTAAGTTCCTACTCTGAGAATGCCTGCCCACATGCAGAAGCATGCCAGCTGCTTGAGTATCTCTGAGTCTCACAGTCTTCAGTCTGTGCAGTTGTTTTGTCCAGGGTGTGGTCCCCAGCAAGGGTGATGTCACTATAAAAGTATGAACATCATGTCCCACACCTTTCCAGGTCACTGGGCTGTTCCTGTAGCAGGAAGACAAATTTCCTGGCTCTGGTCTCCTCTCAGGGATCCCTGGTCCTAGTATCCTGTCTCTGAGCTAGCAGAGCATCCTGTGCTGCTCCCTGGGCTCGCTGGAGTCTCGGCTGAAGCTTGGTGTCAGTCATGTGAAAAGACAGTGTTTGGGTCAGCTAGATGAGGAGATGGAAGTGGCAGTCCCGTGAGGACGGCCTGAGGTGCAGTGCACACTTCCCAGGGCAGAAGGACCATAGCTGTGTCTACAAGACAGGGGCAGCCAGAGCTGCTAGGCCTGGCACAGAATGAGATGATTGCAAAGATGCCCTCCCTCCCTCCAACCACTGTCCTTATTCCTCCTCAGTTGATTTTCCCATAAAATCTCCTCCATGTTCTCAACGCTCTTCAGAAAACTGTTCCCCTGACCTTTCATAGTCCGGGCCACATATTAGTATGGAAGTCCCAACATGGCAGGCTTAGATTCAGGCTTTGTCAAAGTTGCTCTGAATTCTGATTCCAGGCAATGCTCCATGTTGAACGAATCTCAGTCCTGGGGTCAGAGAAAGGTTGTGTGTTTCTTCAGAACGAAATCGGAGGAAGGCAGATGTAGCTCAGTGGTCAAGCACTTCTGGAGGCCATGTGTGAGGCTCCGGATGCCATTCCCAGCACTGCCACAGGAAGTGGGGTATAGGAGGAGCTGAGTGGCTCTGCTCTGTCTGCCAGACTCTTCCCCAAGAGATCCATGATCTGTCAGCTCTGAGATCACAACACTCAGGCCTATGGACTGAGGACATGCGATAGGGCTTCCCAGGCTGGGAGGGTAGAGGTGGGAAGACACAGAAGGTAGAGACAGACATGGTGTGTTGGGGTTGTTGTGGAATATTATTTAAACTGGGCAAAGATGTGTCATGTTTGTTTATGCTGCTTTTGTTTAATTATGAAAAGATGTGTTGTATTTGTTTCACTTTGCCTGCCTAAGGCACCTGATTGGTCTAATCAAAAGCTAAATAGCCACTAGCTAGGCAAGAGAAGAATAGGTGGTGGTGGGCATAAAGAATAAATAGGAGGAGAAATCTAGGCTCAGGAAGAGGAGGAGAGAACAAGGGACACGCCAGGGGCAGAAGCCAGTCAGCATCCAGTAAGACATCCAGTAAGCATCCAGTAAGCAGTGAAAGTAAGATACACAGAAAGAAAAAAAAGTAAAAAGTCCTGAGGCAAAAGGTAAATGAAGAGAAACAAGTTAATTTAAGTTAAAAGAGCCAGCCAGAAATGAGCCTGAGCTAGGCTAGACATTCAACTATCATAACTAGTAAGAAGTCTGCATGTCGAGATTTGGGAGCTGGCTGGTGGTCCAAAAGGAAAAGTCTGGTACAAGAGAGAGAGAGAGAGAGAGAGAGAGAGAGAGAGAGAGAGAGAGAATCATTTTGTTTCACTGGGGAAGATAACACCTTGGTCAACACAACTTCAGCGTCACCAAGCCCTATGGGTTAAGGTCACCACCTCTCTTCCATAGAAACCTAGGATCACTCTTTCCTGCAGTATGGTTCCACGCATGCTGCAGACCACAGTAGCTGTCTTCCTACTTCTCTACAGGGCCTGAGCCCTGGGATGGTCCCTGGCAGGTCTAAGCTCTCCTGGATGGCCATTCTGTAGGGATTGTCAAATGTAATTCCAAAGATATTGCCAAAGCCCAGGAGGGTGTGGTGTGCCCCTGCATGCCCCATTCATACCCAGTGCCCCATGCAGAAGATTCGTTTCCATGACAGCTTTGCTGAGTGGCAGTGCACGTTCCCTGTAGTTGCCAAGAGACAATTTGATGGCTTTTAATAAAGGCACATATCTACAACCAGCGCTGCTGTCATAAAACACTCTTTAGGACGGTTCTCTGGGAGTTGGGTTGGCACTTTTATTCCTTTTTTTAATTATTTATTTATTTATTTATTATTTTTTGTTGTTGTT
This sequence comes from Microtus ochrogaster, assembly GCF_000317375.1. Classification (NCBI taxonomy): domain Eukaryota; kingdom Metazoa; phylum Chordata; class Mammalia; order Rodentia; family Cricetidae; genus Microtus; species Microtus ochrogaster. The sequence continues at coordinate 7,805,974 of NW_004949108.1, read as the reverse complement.
GTTTTTGTTTTTTTCGAGACGTGGTTTCTCTGCAGCTTTGGAGCCTGTCCCGGAACTAGCTCTTGTAGACCAGGCTGGCCTCAAACTCACAGAGATCCGTCTGCCTCTATCTCCCTAGTGCTGGGATTAAACATTGCCCGGCCCTTTTTTATTGCTTTTTAAAAAGTAATTTTAGCCATTTTAAAAATGAGTAGACCAGGAGCTCTAGATCCATCTGTAACACCGTCCAGTAATCTCTGTTCTCTGTCTCTAAACTTCTTATCTTCCAAGAACAAACTTCCCTCTCCCCACCCCTAATGATCTCTATCCTAGTTTGTACCACTAAAAGTTGGGTGGCCGTAGGCACAGCACATATGTGGAATCCTTTTGTATTCAACCTTTTGTGTCTGGTTTATTTCACTTAGCGCAAGATCCAGAAGGTTGTTGCAGGGGTCAGAATTTCAGTTTTGTATCATGAACAATAAAAACCCAGAGACAGATATTGGGGTTAAACCCAAAAACCAGAAAAGCAAAGCAGCCAAGCCACTAGAGAAGTCTTACCTCTACCAAGGCTGGGTGACCTCAGACTAAGTCTCTCTCTCTTCCCATTTCATATTCCCTGTAGTGCTGGGATTAAGGGCATGTAATTCCCCAGGACTGGGATTAAAGGCGTGAGCCGCCACCACCTAGATTGGTTTCTACATTGACACTGTGAGGCCCAGAATGGCCTTGAGCTCACAGAGTCTCTGTCTCCCAAGTCCTGGGATTAAAGGTGCGTGTCACCACTGCCTGACCTCTAGTGGCTTAGCTTCACCCTTCTGATCTTTAGGCAAGCTTTATTTATTAAAACATAAATAAAATATTACTATATTTCCCCTAAGTAAAAAACAAAGGCTATAAATAATATAAGAAAAACTATATACAGTAAACACAATAACTATATACAATATACACAGACAATAAATACATCAACAATGTCTAGTCCATTTGCACTTGACAAGTTCAGAGAAAATACTCCATAGCTGTCCTATCTTGGTGAGTCCAAAGTCTTGTACCTAAAGCAAAAGCCCCACAGTCTTCACAAATTTAAACACATTAAAAATCAGTCCCTTTGGGCTGGACGGATGGAGCATTGCCTGCTCTTCCAAAGGTCCTGAGTTCAATTCCCAGCAACCACATGTGTTCACAACCATATGTAATGAGATTTAGTGCCTTCTTCTGACCTGCAGCGATACATATAGGCAGCACACCGAATACATAATAAATAAATAAAATCTTTAAAAAAAATTAGTCCCTTTAAAAACATCCAGTCTCTTTAAAAATCCAAACTCTCTTAAAAGTTCAAAATTTCTCAACTGTGGGCTCCCGTTAAAGTCAAAATTGAGTTAAATACTTTCTTATTTCAAGAGGGAAGACCCAGGGAACAGTCACAATCTGAGGAAGGCAAAACCATACTCTAACAATGTAAATAATTCAACAGTCAATATCTGGGATTCATTCGCCATCTTCTGGGCTCCTCCAAAGGGCTTGGGTCACTTCTCCAGCTCCGCCCTCTGCAGCACACACAGCTTGTCTTCTAGGCTCTGGCTGGCTCCACTCCACAGTTACTGCCGTTCCTTGTCACCCTCCCATGTCATCTTCAAAACTCTGGGCTCTTCTGCTGCGAGTGGACTGCATCCTGGGCTCTCTTCAGGGACCCCGGCACTAAGTGCCACACGGCACTAAGTCTCAGCTGTTCTCCATAACTCCCTCACACCTTCGAAACCAGTACCACCTGGGTGACTCTTAGGCTGCCAAGTTTGGCTGCCAGCAGGAGGTAAAACCTTGGCTACCTCTGGAACACAGCTTCTGTGCCTTAGGGCACTCTTCCAAAAAGACTTCACCTCAATGATGTTGGTCTCTTGCGATTTTTCAGCGCCAGCACCGGCTAACCAGAACCACAGAGTATGAACTCAACCGGCCAGGGAGTCTTTGCTTCCCTCTGAAACCTCACAGGCCAGGCCTCCATGGTCTGCCCTGCTCTCGACATTCTTATCTCCCAAGCACCACAGAACACAGCTCACCAAGCTCTCAACACTTAATAGTTGTCCTAGCCTGAAGCTCTTCCACAGTCCTTCCCCAAACAAGGCCAGGTCTGTGACAGCTGCATTGTACTATCCTGGTACCAATTTCTGTCCTAGTTAGGGTCACTACTGCTGTAATGAGACATCACGACCAAAAGGAAGAAGATGGGAGGAAAGGGTTTGGTTGTTTGGTTTGACACTTCCTTATCACTGTCCCTAAGTGAAAGAAGTCAGGGCAGTAACACAAACACAGAGCAAGGGCTGATGCACAGCCCGTAGAGGAGTGCTGCTTACTGGCTTGCTCCCCATGGCTTGCTCTGTATGTTTTCTTATAGAACCCAGGCCCCCCTGCCCAGGAATGACACCACCCACAGTGGGCCGGCCTTCCCCCATCAATCAGTCATTAAGACAATGCCCTACAGGCTTGCCTACAGTTTGATCTTATGGAGTTATTTCTCTCTTTTCCAGTGACTCTCGCTTGTATTGAGTTGACATAAAATTAGTCAGTACACACAGATAATTTTAGAATAAGTAAATCTTTAAAAAAAATGAAAGAGAATAACTTGGGAGTGCTGAGCCCTAAGAAGGATATCTATCAGAGAGAGAGAGAGAGAGAGAGAGAGAGAGAGAGAGAGAGAGAACAAGACTACGGTGAAACAATGTCTTCCGGGTATGACATGGCCATTGCACTGATGTACTTCCACTGAATAAGATCAAGCCATTCTAGCATGGATGGGGAAAAGACTCCTGAAGCCCCATCCCCAGCTGAGGAGCTTTGGAAATTGAGAGCTCCTGGCATAGGGAGACTTCCTTTGTTTGGGGGGAAGTGGCCTGTGCTCCCATGGGTGGTCTTACACCTGTGCACAAAGGGACAGCACTGATCGGACTCAGTGGGCTGTGAAATGAGGAGCTGAAGTCGAGGTGAGGGTGCGGTGAGGGCTTTGGGAGGACTTCACAGGGGAGGATGGGGTTCGTATGATCAAGATACATTGTATCCAAGCATGAAATTATCAAAAAATTAGTAAAGAGGTGAACTTCAGAAAGGCCAAGAGTCATTGCTGACAGTGCAGAGCGTTCAGTGACAGCCATTGCTTGGAACAAGCTTTATTTTCCCGTCTCTTTTGTAACCTCCTGGAGGTTACACAGATCATGATAAACTTGCGATTTTTCAACTCCACAGCTTCCAGCACAGATCAAGGCAAGAATCATTATTTATTTATTCAAAAGTGATGTATTGAACATCTCTATCATGCCAGGAGTGAGTGACCTGTGGTTGCCCTAGCAATAATGTCAGCTGAACCCAGGCAGGAGCTGCCAGCACCAAGCCAATTAGCTGAGTGGGACCCAGGACAGGATGCTGGTAGGCAGTGGTGCTGGGCAAAAGAGCGCAAGCTTTGCAGTCTGAGAAACCCGTGCTCAGAGCTTGCTTGCCAATCAGTTATGTGTGGCCAAGTTATTGTACAACCTTCTCATAGCTGTCGAGGTCTCCACGGCAACCCCTTCCACACCTGCCGAGATGCCCCTTACCTGTCATTGTCACACCTTCTGCTTTTCCAGTCATTGCTTTCCAAATCCCACTGTGAGAGAGACTCGGTTTCCAATGGGCGCTCCAGTTTTAAAGGTGGGATGGGCATAAGATCTGGTCTGGCTGAACATTACCAAATCCCCTAAGTGCCAACTCACCACAGGACCTAAAAGCTAGCTGTTCCAATTGTCATACTGTATCCTGGGTCTTGTTTAAAAGCAGCTTTGTTTCTTCTGCTGGATCCAGGAGCCACAAGCCTGGGATTGGCCACCATATAAATGTGAATAAAGCCACCCAGAGGACAGCAGAGCCAAGGAAGGCAGAGACACCAAGTGCCATGGCTGTCACCTGTTAGGTCCCTTCTATGATGACTCTTGTTGGGGTTCCTTCAGCCTCCCTGGTAGAGAGGTGGTGTCAAGTACAGGTGAATGAAACTCAGATAGACGCAGGTCTTTTTGTTTGTTTTGATTTTTTTTGTTGTTTTGTTTTTCCTTGAGACAAGGTCTTACTGTGTATCTCTGGCTAGGCTGAAACTCACAATACAGATCAAGATGCCTTTGAACTCACAGAGATCCACCTGCCTCTGCCTCCTGAATATTGATTGGGCAGACAGAAGTTCTTACACTAGCCTGGGGAAATTCTCTAGATTAGTGGTTCTCAGCCTTCCGGATGCTGAGACTCTTTAATACAATTCCTCATGTTGTGGTGATCCCAACCATAAAATGATTTCATTGCTACTTCACAACTGTGACTTTGCTACTGTTATATTGTAAATATCTGATCTGCAATATATCCGATAGGCGACCCCTATGAAAGGGGTGCCCCACCCACCAAGGGGTCCCGACCCACAGGTTGAGAACCACTGCTTTACAGGGACACAACCTCCTCCAAGAGACTCAGTCTTTGTCTTGCTTTCTTCCGTAATTCAGAGGTGACCGCTAGAGTTCCAGTTGCAGGGTTGTGGCTGGGTATGTGTTCGTGTGTGTTCATGTGTGTGTTTGCATGTGTTCTTGTATGCAGGTGCATGTTAGTGTGGACATGTGTACGTGTAGAAGCCAGAGACCAACACAGAACCTGGAGCTCTCAGACTCTTCTAGACTGGCAGGCCAGAGAATTGAGGGGATCCTCCTGTTCTGTTACCCTGGTGCTGAAACTTTTATGGCACTGTGGTGTGTGGCCCCCTCAAGACCAGCTTTTTACCTGGATGTTGGGGATCTGAACCCGTGTCCTCACACACCTGCATAGGAAGAGCTTTGCCCACTGAGCCGTCTCCCTCAGCCCTGAAGGAGCTTCCTTGAGGAAGGCGTGAGCTTGAGCTAAGTACAGAGCAGAAAGCCAGAAGGAACCGGATAACTGACGACAGAGGGTCAACTTTATCAGCCCCAAACTACCTGAGGCCCCTATGTCTTTTTCAAGAGGACACACAATAGAACCTTTGTGCCGAGCTATGGCTGGCAACACTGTGGTATGCGGCTGCACCGCGCAATAACGGATACATTCACGACTCACACCGGAGTTCATGGGTTATTGTCTCTTCCTTTCATTCTCGTCACCAAATGAACTAACTCCGCGTCTGACAGCTTGAGCAAGGACATGGGCGAGGCCTTGAGGTGGCACCCTCTGGGAGACACATCCATTTCTCAACTGGTCAGATACAAGCTCTTGTTCATCACTTTCTCTGGGGCAAAAAGTGCATCATCATCATCATCATCAATTTTACTAACTTTATGATATGGAAATTTGAGATCACTAATTCCAAAACGGAATTAAAGCTCCCATTTGAAAAAAAAAATAAATGAAAGGCCCTTTTCCCCATGCCATAACAACCTCTTTGACAGCAGGTGGGAAGGCTGTGGGGATCAGATCCATTGCCTGGCCCCTTCCTGTCCACAGCCCCAGTGGATCAAAAGGCCCAGAGAATGGGGAGGCTCTGCTTCTGCAGGACAGCCCCCGGCTCTTGAAATGAATGACCAACTTCTTTAACAGACTTCCCCCTTAACCCCCACCTCTGAGTCTCACATTCCCCATGGTTGGTGAGGCAGAAAATTCGTAAGAACAAAGCTCTTGCCCTAAAAAGATCTTTTCAACTTAGGGTCAGTTCCACATCCGAGGCTTCCAGAGGAGTCACCTTTAATTGAAAAAAGGGAGCAAAGAAGCCATTGCATTTAAGCTCCAGGAGAACCACACACGAATGTGCATGGTGTCTACGGTGTCTGCCTGTCCCCCCGCCCCCCCCCACACACATATTCTTCGTGGGAACCTGGCAGGTTTGGAGGCCCAGAGTAGCCTGAGGAGGTGGGGCAGTACCCAGAGGGCAAGGGAATCCTAATCTCTGGACTCCTTGCCCTCACATGGTGGTGGGTTGAGTGCACGGTTACTTCCACAAGCCTCAGCCGGCACTCTGCGCCCTCCTAGCTCCAATTAGGCAGAGAAGAAGACATCTATAAGACTTTGTCATCTCCGCTGGTCCTGAGCTGGCTGCATGCCACTCTAGTCCTGGCAAGTGGTGGTATCCATCCCACTGCACAGTTAGCTGGGGTGAGCCAGAAGAATATACACACCTGGGCGCACGAAAGTCAATACTGCACACATTTTTAATCCTTAGGAAATGGCAGAAATCTAGGTTCTATACATGGACCTGAGATCTTGAACCCTGTTCCTAACATATTACTCTGTGGAAAAGCGGCTGGGTTTGAGGGCTCCCTTGAATCGGCTCCATCTGAGGAGGAGCCAGTCCTGAGTGTGGGCAGTATCCATTTCTCTGGGAGCCCAGAATGGGGACAGGGCAGATGAGCTTCCCCGCCTGATACCCAAGGCCAGGTCAAGGTGATCAAGTTTCTCTTCAGGCATAGACACCACCCCTCAGGCTCCAGGGTAATAAACTCGGTGTCAGGGCTTCAGCTATAGCCCGGTTCATTTCTGGGCCAAATCTCTGAAGGCGAAGGGTTTATTTTTAAGGACTAGCAGTTTGCTGCTTCCAGCTTCTCTCATCAGAAATTGTGCGATTCAGCTCGATCTGCATGGGAAGCATAATTTATCATTGTACACAGATGGTAGCTAAGGATGGGGAGGAGTGCGCTTTTCATTTTAGTTCAGCAAACATTTCCGGAGCCTTTCTTGTGTGCCAGGCACAGAGTAAAACCACTAGGGATGTGTGAGTGAGTGACAGGAGTCCTTGGTCCTTGAGCACTTACAGGCAGAGTGGGGAGACAGAGCCATGTCTGAACCTGGCCACAAACCTTGTCTTATTTCTGACATTCCCTGTTGGAGTCACCTTGGGAAAAGGACCTCATCTCTTTCTAGACAAAGCCTTGCAGGCTTTGTTGATCTTGCTGAAACACGAATCTTTGGTTCCATTGATTTTCTTCTGTTGTTTCCATTTTCTGTTTATTAACATCTGCTCTGATCTTTATTATTTCCTTCCATCTGCTTGCTTTGGGATTTATTTTCTATTTTCTTTCACCCCGGTTCCTTAAGATGGGAATTTAACTTAAGATTCTTTTTTTTATTATTAAAAAATTGTGTGTGTGTGTGTGAGAAAGAGAGAGAGAGAGAGAGAGAGAGAGAGAGAGAGAGGGAGAGGGAGAGGGAGAGGGAGAGGGAGAGGGAGAGAGCCTACATGTGCCTTGTGCTGTCTATTGTCCTCAGAGGCAGAAGGGGCATCAGATCCCCTGGAACTAGAGTTACAAGTGACTGTGAGCCACCACCTAAGTGCTGGGAACCCAACTCAGGTCCTCTGCAAGAATAGCAAGTCCTCTTAAGGCCTGAGCCGTCTCCTTAGGATCCCCCTCTTTCCCTTTTAAATAGGGTGATTCATAGCTACAGAATTCTCTCTAAACACAGCTTCGTTACCTCCCATATCTGTCTTTGCCTTTTCCACTTTCCCCTTTGTCAAAGCAGTTTCTAATTCCCTTCATGATTTCTTCCTTGGCATAGCGGCCCTTTGTTCCTTGTGTTACGAGCTCAGCGCTTTCTGTTATTGACTTCTGAGTTCAGTCTGGTGTGTTTGGTGGATGTACTTTGTATGGCTTTAATCCTTGTAAGTAGACTGAGGCATTGTGGACTAGCTGTTGCCAGGTCCTCTAAAGACTGGGTCTTGTCAGCTTATATTCTGTTAATGTAATTAAACCTTTCCTGTTCTTGTTGAAAGTCAGGTATTGAAGTATCCAGCTAGTCTTCTTGACTTGTTACTTTAAGTCATGCTTCCTTAAAGGACAATAATTATTCCTGCTTGACAGAGGGGTAAGAAACTCAAAACAGTGCTGACACATACCTTTAATGCCAGCACTTGCCTTTAATCCCCACACTCAGGAGGTAGAGGCAGGCAGATCCTGAGTTTGAGACCAGCCTGCTCTACAAAGTGAGTTCCAGGATAGGTAGGGCTACATAAAGAAACCTAGTCTCAAAAAAACCAAGATAAATAAACTAGTGAATGAACATAAACATAAACAAATGAACTGAAAACACCAGGACCCAGCCTGAGACACAGTGAAGCCTGCGGCAGGGGCTGAGAACAAGGGGCAGTGCAGCACAGTGTGTGCAAAAAAGATTTCCCCCCAGTTTTACTGGGTGGTTCTGTTGCATAGACACTGCTCCATTCCGGAAAAACACAACCCACTTGGAAGGATCATCAGCCCTGGATGGTCCTACAACCTAATTTCCAAGACCTTCCATCTAAAATAATAACTAAAGTTCTAATTCCTCATCCTAACTAGAGTAGATAACTCCTCAGGAGTGTCTGGTCACTTACACTGTCTACTCCTCTCTCCTCCCTGCCTTTTTCCAGTTTAACAGGTGCTTCCCAGCAGCCTTTGCGGGGCCAGACTGCCCTCTGTCCCAAGGATCCTGACCCTAGGCCTGCGGTAACCATCTGAACAGGTGAATCACAGGAACCGTACACTGTGGCAAGAGAAGGAACAGAAAGGCTTGCAGCACTGCCTGGCAGGGACAGAGGAGAAGCAGTAGGAGCGGTTCCCAACACAGCAGTATTAAACACTGACAAGTGCAGTCCTCCAGTTTCAGAACCCACCCTGGCCCTGCCAGCCCTCTGAGGTGGGAGGGGCCCAGGGGAGGAAAAGGAGGAAAACAAGAGGATGTTACACTGAGTGAGTCATCCAGCCTCAAATAACCGAGAGCTGCTAAGGCAGAAAGTTCTCGACTTGGCATTTTGCCAACTCCAGTGCTGTAAAAATAGCCATGATGAATTCACATATTTCTTTGCGAGTGTCGGTCCTTCGAACCAGTGAGATCTCAGTCAGAGCAAACTGGAACTTGGGGCCCATATGCTCAAAATCATGCTCAGATTTTGGTCAAAGGTTTTTATTTTCTTGAGAAAGCTAGAGAGCTGTATTTCCTACTGAAAAGTTGTCTATTCTCCCATCCTGCTGGGGTTATTGGACTATGGGATATTGTTTCCTGTTCGGAGTGAAAACTCTTGTTTTCTTGTTGGAGGTTTCTAATACCTCAGCAGAATATTCCTGTCAGTCAGAAAGCTCCCCATGTATAGGAGAGATAATGTCCTGCCTGTACCCACTCTGAACATAGTCGAGGGCGAAAAGGAAGTGTAGCCCATCCGCCTTTCCCTAGAGGGCACCTTGATCCAGAATAGGGAGGGGGCATGGAGCTAAGTTAGAGTGTGTAGAGCTGACAAAGGGATGTGCTGAGGGGTTCCCAGAGGCCCACAGCATAGCAGGAAAGCCCACCTTCGAGGGCTTGACCAACTCAATACGTAAAATCCAGCTTGACCTCCATTGAGCCTCAGGTTCCTTACTTTCAAAAAAGCTAGCACTGGTTCTTCCATGAGTCAGAACACAAACTATCTGGCTTCTGGGTGGCATTCCAGAGCATAGTTTCCAGAGTCTCTCAGCGGGGTGGAAAGGATGACTCAGGTCCCTGATCGTCAAGAAAGTGGGAAGATCTCTCAGCAGGCAACAGCACAAGAATAGAGACAGAGCCCCATTACTTCCCCAGCCATGCGATCTCTAAACTAATCACTACCCTGCTGGTGTTTAAGCTTCCTCATCTGCAGAAGGGCAGAGTGATGATAACTCAGCTCCTGGGTCATCAGGACTGAACGAAGATGGGCACGTAGAATGATGCCAGTTCACAGTCTAGACCAATAAATGTGGCCCTGTTATTTTTACATATGGAGGGGGCTGGAAAGACCAGAGGGTTGGTATGAAGGGAGAGGGAGTAAGGAGTGCTGAGAAATAGATTATAATGGACTTTAAGTGCCCATCTGAGTTGGGAGCCAAGTAACACAAGAGAGTCCTACCTCGGGTTCTTGAGTGGGTTTGACACTGATTAATAGGTCCAGCAGAGGATGCTTTTGAGATAGTGTTGTAGTTAGGGTTTCTATTAGTGTGAAGAGACACTGTGATCACACCAACGCTTATAAAGGAAACACACTGAGGTGGCGGCTTACATTTTCAGAGTTCAGTCTATTATCATCATGGCGGGAAACACACTGGCATGCAGGCAGACATGGTGCCCACTACATCTTGACTGGAAGGCAACAGGAAGTGAATTGTCAAACTGAGTAAAGCTTAAGCCAAAGAAACCTCCAAGCCTGCATCCACAGTGAGTGACACACTTCCTTCAACAAGGCCACACCTTGCTGGGCTGTGGTGGTGTATGCCTTTAATCCCAGCACTTGTGGAAACAGAAGTTTCTGTCCTGCTGGTCCCCCAGCCATTCATTCCCCGCAAAACACACAAAGGCTTATATGAATTATAAACTGTTTGGCTTATTATCTCAGGCTTATTATCAACTAGCTCTTATAACTTAAATTAACCCATAATTCTTGTCTGTTTAGCCATGTGGCCTGGTACCTTTGCTCAATAAGGCATTCTCATCTTGCTTCTTCTTGCAACTGCGTCTCTCTGCCTTTCCTCATCCTAGAATTCTCCTAGTCTGGTTGCCCTGCCTATACTATTCCTGCCTGGCTACTGGCCAATCAGTTTTTTATTACACCAATATGAGTGATAAATCTTTACACTGTAGAAGAGCATTATCCCACAGCACACTCGAGAGGCAGAGGCAGGCGGAGCTCCATGAGTTCCAGGCCAGCCTGGTCAACAAAGTGAGCCAATTCCAGGCCAGGCTCAAAGCTACACAAAGAAACCCTGTCTCAAAAAACCAAAACCAACCAACAAACAAAACCCATCACCACTACCACCACCACCGCCGCCACAACAACAACAAAAACAGAAACAAGGCCATAATTCCCTATAGTGCCAACCCTATGAGCTTATGCGGGTCAATTACATTCAAAGTACCACAGTTAACAACAAGCCTCCGGCTTCCAGCACCCAAGATAGCAGAAGGATGGGAGCTGATGGGATGGCTCAGCACTTAAAAGCATTTGTTGCTATTGCAAAGAACTGGGTTTGGTTTTCAGTACCCATATTTTGGCTCACAATCATCTGTAATTTCAGTTTCAGGGGATATAACACCATCTTAGGACCTCCACAGGTACCAGGCACACAAAACATAAATATACATCAAATAAAATAAAAACAGAAAACAGAAGTCACTTGCTGAGGAGTGAGATTCTGGAAGAGCACCACTGGGATGACCAACATTCTCATTTTTTTCAGAGGAGAGCTCATGCACTGCCATGTGAAGTGACTAGACTCATTGTGCTGGGTGAGCCCACGCAGCCTGCCCTTGTCCTCACCCACACCCACCCACAGGCAGGCAAGTCCACAAACTTCTACATTAGCTGTAGAAGAGGCAGGAAGTCTGGTGGGAGTCGGCAATTAGTTAACATGATACCCACCTCTCTCCATTCGGAGCAGGCCTTTCAGAGACAGGCAGAGTTAAAGGAAACAACTGAGAAAAAAGCACTCCAGGTTCTAGAGATGCTAATGAGCACAGCAATTAGCCTAAGCACGATCCTGACATGTATGAAGTTCTGTATACAGAGAAGTCTCCAGTGATGGGCCCTGGAGAAGGCAGGGGTGGTAGTTCACCATCCTGTAACAGGAGGAACCACCCAGGCACTAACCATGTGGGGCCAATTCATGGGGGGAAAAAAATCCCAATACACATTTCTTGGCCTTCAAGATCTAGGGGGAAAAAAAGACTACAGCCTCTGTCAAATGTAATGGGGAAATAATTCCTTTGAATCTGTGAATTTGCTTAGATGGGAAAAAAGGGAAGTCAGGTGATCCTTAAGTGACCCCAGGTGGCAAAAATACACCAGCACATGTGTTCAGGCCTTTGTGGGTACTCTTGGTGTGACACTAGCGCCACCTAGTGCACACAACTGGGACACAAGCCACAAACCCACAAAACCTAACTCCGGTCCTCTCCATTGTCACATCTGTTTTGTTTTGCGGTGTTTTCTTGCTGCTGGGTTGTGAGCCAATAGCAGTGGGAAAATGAGCAGCAGTTTATGGATGGACATGCATTACAAGATTTGTTATCACAGCCTACAGCACTAATACTAGTATGCTCGGTAAACAGTATGTAACTGTACAGAGAGGATCCAATCTCTCCACATCGCCTGCATTTTAAGGGCCGAACAAGATATCTCAAACTCTAGTCTGAGTCTGCAGGCTAATGGTTCTCGTGCCAGCACGTCTAAGAATTCTTCAGCGAGTCCTTACTAAGTCTGACTGCTGCTAAGCACGTCATTTCATCAACCTTAAATGGCTTCTCCAGAGCTTTCTTGCTCGCTCCTCTTGCACCCAGCCTCTCCTACTACAGTACTTTGCCCAAACACAGAAAGGACTTTCTCCTCTATACCCACATCATACCGACATAGTTGGCTGTTAACACAAAGTAGCAAGCATGTGAGGGTCTCCAGGGATTCACAATGTGGGAAAGAAAGCCAAGCTCAGGCCAGACATCACCATGATGGACACGCAACAGTCAAGTAGAGTGGTCTCTCTCCTGTTCTATCAGGGTTTCCAGCCCAGATTCTCCTCCACAAGACCCTGCAAACACGCACATGCACACACGCGCACAGGTATGGCAGCTAAGTCATGTGCGGAGGAGGAATCAGACGCCATGTACAGCAGCTTGGGACATTCGGGGCTCCAGTCCCGAGAGCAGCTAAAGGCAAGTTCCTAGAGGTGAGGTCCAGACACTGGCATGTCACTTACGGCACAATCAGCTGTCATGCCCTTTGAGTCACCTGTGGGTAAAACCATGCCGTGAGAACAGAAGCTCTGGGAGCTATCTCTTCAAGTGCTTCTCCAATCGTTCATGGTCCCTCAGCAATCCCGACTGGTTAAAATGCAGACATTGTGCGGGAGTCTTGCCTTTGGGCTGACAGACTCTGCATATGGGGAGGCTAAAGAGAAGTCTGTAACTATGACCGCAATCAAATGCAGGTCTCCTAGATTCCAAAGCCTTCCAGATCTCCCCAACAGTTTAACCAAAAGTGTACTATCAGAAAGAACCTAACTAGAGCTTTAGAGGATTTTACATGAACCTGAAACTGAAATGGACAGCAAAAATCTCACCCCTAAGGGAACCTCCTGTAACCCCCACCTTCTCATCCCCCTAAAGAAACCCTCTACAATGCCCAATCTCTGTCCCCAGAGGAACCCTGTAAAACCCATCTCCTCCTTCCCTAAAGGAGCCCCATGCCCCCACTTCCTCCCTTGAAAGGGATCCTCCACAATTACTTTGCATTAGAAAAATAACATTCTTCCCTCTTCATCCTGCACCGTTTTGTTTTTGCTCGGACAGACTCCTCCCTGCCCTCACAAAAGATCACTTCAGCGTGCCTAGCAGTACTGTAGCAAACGCCTGTGTCTAGAGTCAAATGATGAGAGGGACGGGAGAGTTTACCTGAGCTCCCTTGTATGTTTCCCCCACATTGCCTTCATTCCACACCTCTCACTCAGACGGCAACGGGGCACATATTGTCCAAGCCAGAAAGTGAGTAAATGGCTCTGCCCCTCGGATTGGCCAGGAACCAATTCTTTTCTTTAAGTCTGGGGTAGTTCTGAGTCATTGCCACACAGTTCTACTTTGGGAAGGGTGGTGTGTGGGGTGTGTGTGAAAAAAGAAAGCCAAGTGCAAGCCTAGATCTTAGTTTATATTATAATTCAACACAGTGGTGGTGGTAGAAGCCACGGACGGAGGTCAGGGCTAAGGGGACAAACGGGAAGGTCTTCCTCTCACTGGACTGATCTACACACTCTAAACAGGCAACAGGAAAGCAAAGGCTCAGGGGCAATGAGCTCTATTTTCGCTCATAAAATGTATTGCATAGGGTTCTTTCTGTGTTGTTAATGTGAACGCCAAACAGCACAACCCTTTCAGAAAGTAATTTGGCACTGGCAGCCTTGAAAGATATCCATAATGTTCATACTCTCGAACTCCATGTTTAGGAAAGCATTCTGAAACAGAAGCGGCACACTGCAGTACTGTATGTAACACAAGGACACTGGAAACAATGCGAACACTGAGAAACAGGGTATGAGTGCCTCTCATCTACTGACCTTCGCTGAATGCTTGACAGACTACTGAGTAATGCAAATTATTTTCATGAAGGAACCAGAGCTTACAGAAGCTAGTGCCCGTGCCCTCTACTGTACTGAAAGTATGGGTTTAAACCAGATTCCATCCAAGCCTACGTGAAGTCCACATGCTTTTCAGTTCCCATTGGTTCTCATCAACATTGGAGTGCACTGTGACATAATCATTGCACTGCTTCAGTGGGTTACAAGTTTAGTAAGGCTGGAAACATCCCCCTACCCCCCAAGCACAGAACCATCCAGTCACCGAGCAGGAGATGCCCTCACAATCAAAGGCTGAAGACAGTGGTTGGGAGGGCTGTACCCGCTGGGTGCTGGAGTGGAGAAAGAGGATTGACCCTAGATCTGTGAGTAGCATCTCAGTTCCCGTATATTTAATAAACAAGGAACAACAAAAAAGTTGGGTCAGAAACACTACCATTTACAAGTTAATATTTAACATGTTCTAGCCTTTCAAAGGCTTCTAGTGTTCTATGAGGCAGAGGCCAAAGTTCTGTGACCAAGATCTGATCATAAGCGCTCAGATAAGATCCAGTTACTTAACAGACAATTCACAGAGAATGGGCAGCTCTTTTCCAGGGTCAGCCAGGTCCCTTATTAGGTCTCTGCCATTTCCCACTATCGCACTGAACTAATGATTTATCTACTGGCTCACTAGAACTGCCTCCAAGGTCCAGCCTGAGTGAGAGGAAGGACAGAAAGAGGAGGCCCAGAATGACACAGGCTCGGTCATAAAGACACAGGTCTTTAAGTGGGCACCAGACTTAAAGAATGACTACAGGCTCACCACCGACAAAGCAGGAGACAGCATCTAAGAGGGAGCCAACGGAATGCACCAGTGAAGAGGTGGGGAGAGAGACAGAGGGTCAGGTCAGACCTCCAAAGAGCACCCCACAACCCCCTCCATCCCCACGTTGGGTCCATTTACCTGAAGCTTTCTCCTGAAGTGAGACAGCAATTTGAACTGCAGACAAAGTTAAGCAACCCTCAGCTGCCACTCAGCTCAACTCAGCACTGCTCTTAGCTGCCGGGGAATGTCAGAATCATTTTCAAAAGGGGTTTGGAGAGCGAACAATGAAACCAAAAATTCGAGTTTCTGTTTATAGCTCTATCAACCAAAGGTTTGTTAAGCTCAGGTCTGTAACAGGAGGATTAGGTAGGGTCTTTCTGGCTCTTAGCATTTAGCCAACCTGAACTTCAGTCCTGTTGTGCTATGATGCATCAAAACATCCATTTCTAAAGTGGTTAAAGTGAGCAGCCTTCGGAGATCCCGTGGATCTGTGTCTCGCTTCAACAGTGTTTGGACGGAACAGACCCGGGGCCTCCCTTTGTTAGCTTCCACCACTCCTCATCTGCAGCCACAGCCTCTGGGACCATCACCTAGCCGCCTTCAGCTCCCAGGACTCTTCAGCACTGCCTCTTTGAGGGTAGCTCCAGACTACGTCTCAACCATGACCTCCCAGATTCGTCAGAATTATTCCACCAAAGTGGAGGCTGCTGTGAACCACCTGGTCAACCTGCACCTGCGGGCCTCCTACACCTACCTCTCGCTGGGCTACTATTTTGACCGGGATGACGTGGCTCTGGGGGGTGTAGGCCACTTCTTCAGCGAATTGGCCGAGGAGAAGCGCAGGGCGCCGAGCGTCTCCTCAAGTTGCAGATTGATTGTGGAGGCCGTGCACTCTTTCAGGATGTGCAGAAGCCATCTCAAGATGAATGGGGTAAAACCCAGGAGGCCAAGGAAGCTGCCCTGGCCTTGGAGAAGAACTTGAACCAGGCCCTCTTGGATCTTCATTCCCTGGACTCTGCCCGTACAGATCCTCATCTGTGACTTCCTTGAAAACCACTTCCTGGATAAGGAGGTGAAGGTCATCAAGAAGATGGGCAACCACCTGACCAACCTCCGCAGGCGTTTCTGGGCGAGTACCTCTTTGAGCGGCTCACTCTCAAGCATGACTAGGAGGCCTCTTCCAAGGGGCTCCCACCTCTGCTCTGTACCAGCCCGCCTCAGGACCTTTACCCGAACCTCTCAAGAAGCCACTAAGCAGCTTTGTAACGCCCTGGAGCCCCTCTCAAGTCTTGGACCAAATAAAAATAAAGCCTTTTGAAACAGCAAAAAAAAAAAAAAAAAGTGGTTAAAGTACTGAGCATGCAAAGGCTGCTGCCATACAGCCATAAGAAGTGATAGGAGTTACAGGACATCTCTAAAGAAACTCATCTAGAAGCTAAAGACTGGCATCCTCAAATCATTTGGCACAAAGCTTGGGAACTGAAGCATAAGTGATGGCTTTCTTACTAATCTGTTTCTATACTGGATTTCACTCAAGATATTGCTGTATGATCTCATTGCTAAAAGGTCTGAAATAAAATCCCATGCTCTTAGGGAATCCCTAGGATGAGAATAACCCTACCCCCAAAACTACTTCATCAACTAAAAGTCCAAAGGCACAAAAGACCAATTCAATAGTCTTTCTCCTTGAGGTATTATAATCAAGGGGCAGAAATGAACT
Organism: Microtus ochrogaster; assembly: GCF_000317375.1. Lineage (NCBI taxonomy): Eukaryota > Metazoa > Chordata > Mammalia > Rodentia > Cricetidae > Microtus > Microtus ochrogaster. Next base: position 7,789,401 of record NW_004949108.1, on the reverse strand, counting down.
GATTTTAGAACACAGAGGAACAGCAAAGTTGTTTTGTCCTTCCTTGCATCATCTGCAAAGGAAGGTTCGTGAAAAAAAGAAAATCCAGAGACACCTTCACTGGCATTAGTTATCAATCCACATATACCAAACCATATCCAAGCCCTAAGCAATCCCCTGGCTTCCCAATTAGTTAAAAAGTCCTTCTACCTTGAGACCCTTGGCTTTTCTTTCATGTTGCAACTCTCCTCAGTTTCATGTGCTTAGAAAGCCTTAAGTATCTGAAAAAATCACATGAACCTAGCATTGTTCCTGTAAAAAATTCTACTTAAAGGGTATTTGATCTGGTTTCATATGAGTCCTGGGTCACATTCATGCATCCATAAAATATATTTCACAAGCCCATAGTATTCTTAAAAGAAAAAAAATGTAACTTTAAAAGAAGACACAAACCTTCATTGAAATATAGTTGCCAAATTTATTTTCATTAGGTTGCCATTTTATGAAGAATTCCTAAGATTTGTGTTTCTTGACATGCAAGAGTTAGCAGTCATAGCTCAGTTACTATAAATACTGCTGCTTGGAAGCAGCACCACCATGTTAGAGGTTAGACTAGAGACTTTATTACAGAGACCCTATTCCGTCTACATGGAATCAGAAGGTTCTGAACAGCTGGTTGGGAAGGTAGCCAAGGTGCAGGAAAGACGTCTGTGCTTCCTTTTCAAGGGCAGCCAACTCCTGAACAGTAGGTGCCAGGATATCCACATGGCCTTTATAGTTTCCACCTGTACCACACACACAAATCATAAAGCAATGTAAATGACACGCTTGAAGACTTGTCAGGAAGACGTAGGCTCAAGTATCACTTCATACACTGTTTCCAGCATTAAGCTTCTGGGCGAGTTATCTGCAGCACATTTAGCTTTAACTTTTAAAGTCAAGAACTTCAATATAAATTAGTGTTCAAGCTTCACTAATATAACAGTTGCCTCAATAGCCATACCCACCATTCCCTTGGTCTGCAAACCACTAGTTTACCCTGAATCAGAAACATTCTGGGCAAAGAGAACATTAAACAGGTTGCCAATTACATTAAAGACCTCTGATTCTTTGTTCAAAATCACCTATAATACCCATTTTCTAATATTTCATTAAAAGTTCAAGTACTCTTGATATGAATACTTCAAGACAATCAGCTAAATTGCTGTCTCTCATTCATATACAGATCACATAATAAAATGCTGCAAGCCAAGCAATAATAATAAAGCACTGGAGAATAATTAGTAGAAAATAATTAACATGCTAATAATATGCTATTAGCATAATGGAACAAAATCATTGTCTTCATAAACCGACATTCAAAGAGGCAAATTTAGCTAGGTGTGTTAGTACAGGCCTATAATCTCAGCATTCAGAAGGCTGAGGCAGGAGGATCTTGAGTTTCAGGCCAGTCTGGGCTACAAAACAGCGGTGCAGAGTGGAAAGGCAGGCAGGTGGACAATACACTGGCACGTCTGACAGCTTACCGCCAGCAGCCCTCTTTTGACCGTAGGTAACTTTCCCATCAAACTCATCCACTGGAACCTTTATATCTGGCTCAACCTGGGAAATAGTGCAGTTCAGGTGTTCTTCTATCTCGGAAAGTAGCTAAGAAAGAATGAGAAAATGAAAATATTTCAAAAAAGAATTTCACTTTAATAGCTTCACTGTAGCTGTACTAACTAAAATTAGGCAGGCCTGATGCTTGGACAAACGGAAGCTAGATCTCTGAATCACAACTAACAAACAGCATTATTAGCCAATACCGCTATCTCATCGCTGACAAATATATCAAAGTAGAGTTGTAATTTTTCTTTTCTTTTTATTCAATAATTTATTTAACTTATTTTATGTACATTGGTGTGAAGGTATCAGATCCCCTGGAACTGGAGTTACAGACAGTTGTGAGCTGTCATGTGGGTGCTAGGAATTGAACCTGGGTCATCAGGAAGAGCAGCCAGTGCACTACCACTGAGCCACTTATCCAGCCCCTAGATGTAATTTTTATAGATGAATGCACTCTGTTTATCAAGGTCTCACCTGCATTTCATTGTACCAGATGGTACAGCCACCATCTTCCTTGAGCCTCGTGTTATAGCATCCTTTCCCACGGTTGCTGCATACATGATACCAAACCTACAGTAAAGGAAGAAAAAAATATCAACACGCATAGAGACAGAGAGAAACTAAATAATTTGCTCTAAATTTGGGGGTTTTTAACTTTTTATTTCCTTAAAACACTAAAAAAAAAAAAAGGATTATGTGTTTCATGCAATGGCTCATTGACTAGATCAAAGTTATTCTGAAAATACAAAAGGGTGAGAGCTACAGAAAGAAATTTTGAGAGTGACCAAACAGTGAACTGACATCACAACCTGAGGTCCAAGGGGCGCGGGCGGCTAGGTGTGGCTGAGCATGCCTGCAAACCAGCACTCAGGCCTCGGCACGGAGGACTGAGTCTGAGGCCTGCCTGAACCACAAAAAGGTGGGTATGGGTAGGAAGGGGATAAATACTGGAGAAGGTTACATCAAAATTAATATTCTGAAGACTGATATAGGCAAGAACAATAAAGTACATAAGGGACAAGTGCACATGAATTTGAGAAAAAGATGTATGAGATCTTATAAAAGTTTTTCTACAAATCCCTCATTACATATATAAAGAGCCTGTGTCACCCCCAAAGTGTCCTATACTACAAGGTTTAGAGAGTTTTTGTTGACAACTATATTAAGGCTATTAGGAATATTCATATATTGCCCTTTTTACTATAAATCATATGCTATTATTTATCTATTCAATCCATGCAGAGGAAAGAAATGCCATAAAATGTTCACTTAACCCAGACCTACAAAGACAAATATGGTATGCACTCACTCATAAGTGGGTATTAGATGTAAAACAAAGGATAACCAGGCTACAGTCCACAACCCCAGAGAAGCTCGGTAAAAGAGGACCCTAAAAGGGACACACACAGAGTGCCCCAGGAAAGGCAAATAGTAGAAGGGAGGGGATGGGGGATGGGAACATGAGGGTGAGATGGTCAAGTTGAGGGAGGGACAGAGAGGAGGAGCAATGAAAGAGATATCTTGATAGAGGGAGACATTGCGGGATTAGGGATTCTCAGGAATTCACAAGGATGACCCCAATGAAGACTCCTAGCAATAGTGGAAAGGGTGCTTGAACTGGCCTTCCTCTATAATCAGTAACTAAAGGAAGCAGTTTCAGAGATCCACAGCCAAGCACTGAGCTGAGCTCCCGGAGTTCAACTGAAGAGGAAAAAAGGATAGTATGAGTCGGGGTATGTGTGTGTGTGTGTCAAGATCATCATTGGGAAAACCAGAGGACAGCTGACCCGAGCTAGAGAGCGCTCTGGACTAACAGCTGAGGATCCTGCATGGGAGACTCAACTAAGTCCTCTGAATGTGGGTGACAGTTATGTGACTTGATCTGGGGGCGGGGACCGGCAGTGGGACCAGAACTTATCCTGGGTGCATTAACTGGCTTTTCGGAATCCATTTCCTATAGTGGGATATCTTGCTCAGCCTTGATATGGGGGAGGGGCTTAGTCCTGCCTCAATTTGGCATACCAGACTTGCCAAGGGAGGGCTTACCTCCTCTGAGGAATAGATGGGGGGGGGGGGAATGGGGGCAAGTAGGGGAAGGTAGGAGGAGGGGAGGGAGGGGGAACTGGGGCTAGTATGTAAAATTTAAAAAAATTTAAATAATAATAAAAAACCATTCACTCACTTCCATTTGTGACTGACTCCAGCTTCAGAGGGAAAACCAAACTGCTTTTACTTCCCAATCAAACCACAACTCACAATGACTCTAAGAGAACACTGGGAAGATTACCTTTTCTTTCTCTGTTGCCACCAGGGAAATGGCCAGGCCCATTCTGAAAGATTTTAAAGCCTGTATTAGACTTTAGTTCTGAAACACGGGAGCTCAAAGGGGGAAGAACCTGGGCAGTACCTTTCAGCTCGCCCTACTCTGCCAATCCGGTGCACGTAGTTCTGTTTTTCATCAGGCAGGGTGACATTTATAACTGCAAATAAAGACAATGGTTAACAGCTGCCACGGTTTGTAAGGTTAGAGTGTAGGGCAGTAAGTCTCTTCTTACCATAAGGAACACCATGGATGTCAATGCCTCTAGCAGCTACATCTGTGCAAATCAAAAATCTTACATCTCCTTTCTAAAAGAACCAAGAAAAAGGAGTCTGTCAGTGAACACACAAGACATAAAAACAATCTTTCCACTAACACAGCTAAATGCTACTTTCAGATTAGCTTTTTGGACATACATAATCTACTGGACCAAGTGTTGGCGTTTTCCTCTATTATCTGCAGAAACACAGTATAAATGTCTGGCTTCAGCCTTGTTTTCTTTACAGCAGTGTTATTAAACCTGGCTACAATGAAGATGTATGGGTAAGAGTTCAGTCTCTAGGATGATAGGATGAGAAGAGTTGTAATGTTTTTTTTTTTTTTGTTTTTTTAAGACAGGGTTTCTCTGTGGTTTTGGAGCCTGTCCTGGAACTAGCTCTTGTAGACCAGGCTGGTCTCGAACTCACAGAGATCCGCCTGCCTCTGCCTCCCGAGTGCTGGGATTAAAGGCATGCGCTACCACCGCCCGGCAAGAGTTGTAATGTTAAGTGACACAAGGAACACTATAATCAGTCAGTTTAAATAATAAGGAAATGCAGGAAACCAGGCCCCGTACCTTAAATCTTTCCAAGTTCTGCTTTCTCTCATGAGGCTTTCTGTCACCGTGAAGACATACACATGAGAACTGGTGTCCTTTTTTATCAGGTCCTAATGAAAAGCATATTGAACAACTGACCTTGAAAAGCATTATGCAGAAGACTACAGACTAACAGCACCTGTCTATAAAGATCTGTATACCCAAGTTTGGCACAAATGAAAGCAACAGCTTTTCTGTCATAGGCAAAATGCCATTAAAATAAATTCCATGAAAGGCTGGGGAGGCAGCTTAGTTGGTAAACGTAAGCATGGGCAGTGTCGGCATCTTTAACCCCAGCACTGAGAGTGGAGATGGACAGGTGCACTGGTGGAACTCTCTGGCTAGCAAGCCTAGCTGAATCCATTAGCTCCAGGTCCAGGGCGAGAGCAAGAAGATGGGAAGTAATCAAAAAAGACCCCTTTGGCCTCCACAGGCATGTGTACACCCTACAGGAACATACACACCCCCCTCCCCTCACACACACATACAAAACACAAGTCAGCAAATGGTTTTTAAAAATTTCCTTGAGTTTTTGGTATGTTCTTTGTAACGACATATGCCTAATGTTTGTCTAGAGTAATACTCTATGCGACCTTAGCATAAGACTTCAGTCCACTGAATTACTGAATATGTAATATATATTAAATATATATGAATTAAATATATTCAAGATTTTTACAATACTGATCTTATTCTGTGATTTCTAATATGTATTTTCTCCTCCAGGACTAGAGATGGAACTCAGAGCCTTACTCATAACCGGGCAAGTTCTATCATTGAGCTCTCTTATCTCCTGTTCTTTGGGTTTCTGAGATACCATCTCATTATGCAGCTCAGGCTGCCCTTAAGTGACCTCATGATCCTCCAGCCTCTGCCTCCTAAGTGCTGGGATTACAGGTGTGTGCCGCAAGGCCTGGCTTCTTTCTTCCTTTAGTCTTATTTAAGGCTTCCCCCTCATTCCTCTTTCTCCTCTTTACCAGTTTAGAAAATACACATTCTGTATTAGTCATTATTCCTTAAATGTTAGTATTAATCCGTAACCTAGACCTACAGCCTTAGAATTCTGTGACTCAGGTTTACTCTAAAGAAGACTGCAGCAGTGCGGAAAAGTTCTCACTATTTACCCCAGGGTTCATCCACGAAAATGTAGATAGACACTGCTAAGTTACACTGTGCCATCACCGCTTCCAGCTCTGTGCATGCATTCTGGCTTTCATCAACGTGACCTCAACAGTCTATGAAATGAGGATATAAGTGAGAAAAAATTTACCTCCTCCTTGTTGCATAAAGTACTGCTCCAAGTTATCACAGTCAATTTTAGTTCTACAGAAGATAATTGCTTGATCCATCTTGTGTTCCTTGATTGCTCGGACAGCATACTCCCCCTTAAGTATTTTAATGGCTTCAGACCACATCTCTTGATTACCATAGCAACAGAACAAGCAACAGAATGTCAATATGAAGCTATCATGAGCACACATTATCAGTCAGACATACTTAACTCTCCTAAAAATCTCTGCTGTACAATAGATAAGGCAGAGTATGGGAGTGAAATACTGAGTTAATTCATTACTTCATTTACTTTTGTTTCTGTCAAGGTCAATGTTACCTACTTTTAGGTGTCTCTTTCTCTCTCTCTCTTACATAAACACACACACACACACAAAACCACAACCATTATAAACACAAATGTGCAAACAGACTAACACAAAAGCCACACACACCAAAACTTGTTACTTTCCTCTCAGGCATTAGTTATAATTGGTCTTGCATTAACTTCCCTTCCTGCTCAAGACATGATTATTGGATTATCTTAAGACTTAAGGAAATTAATAAATCTAACCAGCCTAACAGCACTCCACAAAATGAGAACCTGGCTAGAAGTTTCAGCCATGGGAAGTGGTGCTATCATGTTACCTGTCTGCTGATGCCCAACCTGTTTCTAAATGTTCTCTGGTCGTCTCCAGCTGCAGGGCAATACAGTAAAATGGGTATTTGGGAAGTGCATTCTCTATCCATGGGTTAACAGTATGGGCTTAACTAGTACTTTCTCTACTTTTCTCTCACAGGGAGGAAAAGTGAGTATAAATAATGCTAATCTGGAGTTACACATAAAACTGAATTCAAAGAAACTCCAATCAAGATTTCAGTCAATCCACCTTTAGGACGTATATCACAAACCTCTCGGTGAACTCAACCAAGAAGCAAAACAGCTCTGACCTCTTCTAAGGATCCACTCAAGACATCCGGTGTCAGACATGCAGTCTGATGAGTCTAAGGTCCTTCCCTTAGGTCTTAGCATCTTATATCCTACCGCACCTTCATAAATTCTTGGAACATTATGAACACAAAACAAATTGTCTCAAAGGCTATCTTCACTGAGTTCAGACTAATGTTAATGCTTTTCAGAACTGATCACTGAGTAGAATTTCTTGTTTGAGAATATGAAGTGTATGATTGAACAATACAAATTGTTTAATGCCTTGAATCACATACCAAAAAAGTCACAATGATCACAAAAATAATCAAGAAAGCCAGACTGTCTTTCATCATTATAGCTAAAGGCATTTCCCCCTACCATCCCTCTTCTTCATTTTTCTAGAATTTCAAAGCCAATATAAATCTGTCGCGACAAATTTGTTGGTTTTCTATAATCTATAATCCAAGATTTATAATTTTGAAGTCATAAAACCACTGTCTAAGTTCACTGATTAATATCCCCCCCCAAGCTAAATGAATTTAGTGTGCCCCATTTTTCAGTTATTCTTATTGCTTTTATTTTTCCCATTCTAACTTTGTAGGTCATATCTCACATCTTTTGGGAGACTAGTTGGAGCAGAAACTCAACAGAGCAAACAAGTTATTTCCCAGATCTCTAACACATCCTAGTAATTTTTCAGCTCACCTGGACTGTTAGCACCAGGTCTTGTATTATCTTTTGCGTGTACATCATCAGTCTGTTGGAAGGGAGAGAAAGAAAGGGATGTGGATATTAAAGAGTGATTAAGAACAGGTGCCATTCTATTCAAAGGAAGAAATTTATCTGTCTTTGGACTGAATTTCAAGCACGTCTTTATAATCTGTACACAAAACCATTTTTAGTTCAGAAATTTTCTTCATTAACTAAGGAAATTAAGTATAAATGTAACAAAAATAAAAATGTGGCTTTCAATCTATTATAATAGTTGAAACACACTTTTATTACATAAAAATAAATGGAGCAAAAGTGGAGAAAAGGACAAGATGGGCAAGTGAAACTGACTTTTATGAGAACAGGGCACATCAAATAACACAAGGCAGCTCCTACTGAAATGTTACTAAAATGCAAGTTTCTGCACCTGAAATTTGACATAGGTAATCTTTTTTACAAAAATTTTATCAAGGAAGCTAATCACAAAGAAAAAAGTTGAAGATGAAATTTGCCATTTATTTGGTGCCTTTTACACACCCAAGCTTTCACAGACAAGACACGGCTTAATGTGAGGCTTTGGTACAAAAGCTCAGTGCTTTCAGCACCACTGAGCGCCCAGGAGACTCGTTCACCACACCAATGTTCACCACACAGCACTTACTCGAATGTGGTTCTTCCCCAGTCTTTCCCAGAGCTTGTCAGTTTTCGGATTTACAGGGACGACTACATGGTGCACAGTGTCCGGAACAGAATCTTCCCCTTTCAAATCGACCCATGTGGGAAAATGCATTATCTTCTCGGATAGTTTCTTTACATCGAAAGAATGCAGAGTAGCAGAGCAAACAATCACCTAAGACAGGAGAATATGGGTGTAGATCAACTCTATAACAATCAGCATCACATTACATTCATTTTTAAAATTTATTTCTTTTATATTTTGAGACTCACACTAATAATGAATAATATGAGAACAAATATAGTAACCAGAGGATCCAAAATACATCCAGTACCTGACTCCATGTACTAAAGAATAACAGTGTGACACTGGCAGGCTGTCGGCCAAGACAAATCCAATACCCCACTGCATGTAGTAACTATTAACTATGTGACACCGGCATGCCATCAGTACCCTCACTGTCATACACAGAGCATGTTATCTCTCCCCCTATGAAGTTTTTTGTCTTATTTATTTTGAAAGTCAGAGTTCACAAGTTATTAATCATCCCGTTCTCTAAAAAGTCTCTCTTCTCAAACCACTTCCTATGGAAGGATGAAGAAAGGAAGGGCAATGTTTACAGAAACAACCACGACAAAGATGAGTGACTTCAATAGCTGAACCTACTTCCACGCTGCACAGGAAGCAGCACTGAGAATGTCTTAGGGTCATCAGTGGTGACTAAGAAATCACCTTTATTTCTAAAAGCAGCTTTTAAGACTATCATCTGTGTGTGCATGTGTACTACTCGGTAACTAGATGATAACAAAGAAAGTGTTTAATCAGTGAACTTATTCAAAACTCTTGGTTCCTCCAGCAGTGGTACCACTGGCTACACATAGTTGGAGAGGCACTGGCCACCTGATACCTGGAGTCTTTTCCCATCAGAAGTAATCTGAGGAATCTGACTGTGCATCCTGTTAATGAAGTCAGAGTAACCTTGAGAGAGAAGCCCATCCTGCAGAAGAAAAGAGTTTCTAATCAGTATTAAAATCTTTTAATTTTAAAATTTAAAATGCAAGGTAAACAAACAAACAAACATATAAACATACATATCCCTGTATTTACAAAATAATTATGATCTGTTAAATACTTAAAGACAAGTTATAAATTCAACTTTAGTTTCCTTGTGACTACAATATGAAAAAGGTATAATAAATAAACCCAAACCATACTCCAATATTCAAAAATTAATACAACAGTTTATAACACATGTCTTTAAGATAATGACTTTAATTTGAAAACTCAGAAAGTTTCAGTGATGGGAAATTAACCCAACCATCTTGAGAATAATTTGGAAGAGTATTTCAAAGCTTCAAACACATTTATGTTCTTCCAGATGGTACACATTTTGCATCTCTGATATAAATAATTTGTTGTATAAGAAATAATCTATGCACAAAAAATCATTAGGAATAAAAAAGGCAAACTACCTATGTAAATAATTTGTTGTATAAGAATAATGTATGCAGAGTTATTAGGAATAAAAAAAGCAAACTATGTAACTAGTCAGATAATACATAAACATGCCATGATATAACCATATAACAGAACATTAAATAGCCTTCAAAGAGTAATTTTGAATAATGATGTGAAAAGTTTATGATTTTTTTTTATAAATGTTTGCAAAACTCCCCAAAGTCAAATTTTAATGACCTACAGTAAGTCAGTGCCAGAACCCCTACTGGATCCCGAAATTCAGCTGCTCAAGGTCTTGGGTAAAGCTATGTATATTCCTATGTATATTCTCCATCTACTTGAAAGCAGGCTTAGATTTCTCATACCTGTGTGCAATGTAAATAGTTGTTATACTGCATTAGTTATGCAAAATTATAAGTCTACATATGTTCAATATAAATGGGATTTTTTCTAATATTTTCTTTCAAGCTTGATTTAATATGCATATATAAAAAGCCAACTGCATGTATATCAATATGTAGTGTATAAAAATGTGTTTAACTGTAATATTTAGATAGTAGGATCATGGCTAAATTGTATTTTTTTCATCTTATAAATCTTATATGAAAAGCACAATCATATTCTAAAGAAAACATGAACATATTTCAACATACTGCTTCATCCAGAACCAAGAATCTAACTTGAGACAAGTTGAGCTTTCCCGTTGATACCAAATCATCTAATCTTCCCGGAGTACCGACGACAATATCAACCTGAAAAGCCAAAAGCAACACCCAAGACAAACTGAAAAATTACTGTGATTACTTTAAACAGCTAAGTGTCCTTTTCCACTCACAACAAAACATACAGAGTATTGACATAGTGACAGTGAACGCAAAGGATATTTAAGGTCACTACGAATAAATAATGCTATACATACATCATCTGTGCGTCATTTGAAGTTAATATGATGACTTTGGCAACTGATTTTGGACAGCTTTAACTTTTAAACATAATCTAATATGTAAAATTTGCATTTTACAAAAAGAAACATATGAATTTACATGAATTCTAAAATTCCCAAATGACAACTTCAATACCAGCTCCACCATTATCCCACTATGAGGCCATGAATGATGTCATTCAGTATCAATTTTCCCATTTTGAGCAGGGGAATATCTTTATCTTACAAGATAGTTTTGATAATTAAGAGAAGGCCCACAGAGCACTGGATGCCTTTTGTGTGCTGAGTGCGCACTGTATTTCCTTATAAAAAAGAGTAATTGTGATTAGACTGGTCAGGAAATAATTATAGGGTCTGTCAAGTAGTCAGAGTGAATAGACACAATGCTAAATTTCTTCCAGGTTCCATCCCTGTGACACAATTAAAGGAGTAGATTATAGTGTGGACCCATTAGTACGGTCACAGTACTGGATATACCACTAGTAAGTGCCCACACTGAGATTCAGACTGAATCTATTAAGAGGTCTGTGGGGCTGGAGAGGTGGCTTAGGTTAAGAGCACTTATTGCATTTGCCGAGTACTGGGTTTGGTTTCCAGAAAAGCTCATAACCATCCCATAGCTTAGTGCCAGCAGAAAGAACACTCTCTTCTCACTTCCACAGGTGGAGACAACAGTGGAAAATGTGGGAAGGGAAACAAAGAGAGCACAGCACCTCCTTTAACAAAACAATGGAATAATACTGCCTTTCCTTTGCCACTGGCTTCAGTCGTATCCTGAGCGTGTGAATGTCCATGTGTGTGCACATGCACTGTAGGTCAGAGGCTGACATCAGCTATCTTCCACCTTATTTTTTGAGACGGGGTCTCTTACTGAGTAGGCTACGGCAACAGGCCCTAGGGATCTTCCTGTGGTTACTTTTCTAGCACAGAGATTATACGTTCAGGCCAACATGTCTGACTTTGTCCAAGATGCTATTCCTCCACCTCCCAAGTGCTGGGATGACAGGTGTGTGCCTCCATGCATGACTTATGCAGTGGTGGATATTGAACCCAGGGATTCATGCATGCTAGGAGAGCTCTCTGCCAACTGAGATTCATTCCCAAAAAAATCTGGCTTTTATGCTGGGGTTGGGGACCGAACTCAGATCCTGATGCTTGCATAGCAAACACTCTACTGCAGTCTAAGCCACAAACTATGAAACATGACTGATGGAAGCAATTCTAATGCTCTCAAAATTCCACAGCTGGAAAACATAAGGTGAAAAGCCCAGTACATTATGGGAAAACTGACTTGAGTTTGAAAAACAAGGGCCATGAATGAAACTATTAAATTTAATAACCAATAAAAAACAAACAAGCAAATAAAAATCACGTAAGAACATGGCAGAGAAACACTATCCATTTTAAAATAGCATTAGCAAGTACATTATTATGATGCCTTGTTCTTAATATACTGTCAAGCCAAATTTTCAGTTCATCCAACATCAAATTTAGTTTGGCAAGGATGGAACTGAAAGGAACCGGAGATAGTCTAGATTTCACAAGTAGAGATTAAGGAAAGGAAATAAAAGGGAAATCTGTAAGACGTTCATTTCATAAACATAAATATAGAATTTTATAAAGTCCCAAGTAATAGGGACCAGAGAATCTTGGCTTTGTCCTACACATTGGCATATCCAAGCAGTTTATAAGACTTTCTTCATGTGTCTGAGCTCAGAGGCTGTCTCGGTATTCTTCATCATTTCAAGGCTTGCAGAAACTTTGACATTTTATCTCCATAACCTACTCATCTCCATATTTATATTGGTTATACTTAGCATTGGGCTTTGTTGTTGTTGTTGTTAAATAAATAATAAATACATCAGGCGGTGATGGCGCACGCCTTTGATCCCAGCACTTGGTAGGCAGAGGCAGACAGATCTCTTTGAATTCGAGGCCAGGCTGGCCTACAATGTGAGTTCAAGGATAGCCAGGGCTGTTATATGGAGAAACCCTGTCTCAAAAAAAAAAGAAAAAAAAAGAATAAATAACTAAACATTGACTTTTAATCAGAAAGTCTAGAAGGAAATTTCCAGGGAACCAAAGCATAAACAAACAGCATGGTGGAATTTTGGATGGGGAATTTAAAAAGGACCACTGCCCTTTAACTTCTGGGTAAAAAGTAGGTGTGCCCACAAGGTGTCTTCAAGCATTTGGTCTTGTGCTCATTTAAGCTTCAGTCGATTTTTCTTGGAAAAAACAGAATTTATTCCCAAGTTAAAAGTACAACTTACCCCATTATCCAAAACTGAGAGCTGATCCCGAGCCGCCACTCCCCCAATTATGAGCAGTTCCCTGAAGTGAACAACAGAATAAGGGGGAGATTAAAGTCTGTCCTGCAGTTTGCTCTACACTCTTTTTCAGGTAAGGTCACTGAAGAAGGGCTGCATTAACGTGAGTCCAGGAACATGGAAGCTGAGCACTTCACCCCCAAAACCAGAAATGGCGCTGGGGCAACTGAGCGTGTACAGTTAGTCAGTCCTCATCTACACAGCCTACCCCAGGGAAGCTCTTCAAAACCAGACTTCCACCTTTTAAAACACACCTGTCTGTAGTACAGAGAACAGGAGTCAGGGTAAAAAGAGATTGCCTTCAGGAAGGATAATCAGAAACTGAAGGTAAGACTTGTATTTAGTGTTACTCATAGCTTGTTAAAAGAAAATTTCTCATTAAAAAAATATTTATAAGCTGAGTGGTGGTGGTGCACACCTTTAATTCCAACACTTGAGAGGCAAAGACAGACAGAACTCTCTGAATTCAGGACCAGCCTGGTTTACAGACTGAGTTCCAGGACAGCCAGAGCTACACAGAAAAACCCTGTCTTGAGAAACAAATAAACAAACAAAAATATTTTATAGGTATGAATGTCTTGCCAACACGCATGTATGTGTACCACACACGTCAGCTGCCCATGGAAGGGTGTGTCAGATGTGCTGAAACGGGAGTTACAGATGGTTGTGACCCACCATGTGAGTGCTGGAAACCCTTTTGATGGGCTGCCTGTTGCTCTTTACCACTGAGCCATGTCTCTAGCCACCTCATCCCCCCTTTTTGAAACTGGGTCTAATTATGTAGTCCTGGCTGGCCTCGGACTCACTATGTAGGATGGGTAGGGTAGTTTCAAATAGTCACTAGGGCTTCAAGTAAGGCAAGGGCTTATTTGTATTAAATACCAAATAAGTAATCCATAACCCATAATTTCACCATCCTCCCCAGTGAACTGTTTTCTACCATCCACTTCCCCTTGCGGACTTTGTCTAAGCACATTCATTTTATAGATAATGACAGCAGCAAATCAAACTACAAAGGCATTTTACCTTTACAAAGGCTTCCAAAACTGCTCCTCTGAAGGTCAAGACTCTTACACTGAACAGGAACTCTGTTATCAACTCCTTAGGAGCTTCCTTTTCCACATGCTCAAAATGCTTCCCCCAGTTTTCTTATTTCTCTCCTCTCCACACTATCCCACAATCCCACAATGAGTTCTGTGAAGGTGGGGGCAACTCTCACTACTGGAGCCCAGTCTAGATCTTAGGCACAGACTTTACAACACAGGGTTCTTAATATCTGCCAAATGAGTAATGTGTCAATCCATTCAATAAAATTAAGGATTATTTTGCCTAGTATAATTCATAACTAAATCAGTTTGCTTAACTTGTAAGTAAGGTCACTATTAACACCAGAACCTCTAAGTTTCTGGAATTAAAGAGAGTAGCTATGATCACATAACATTGTTAATATACCAAAACCCACCTAAATGTACATTTCTGAACATGAGCTTTATCACCCAAATTGCTCCAAGAAAAAAAAAGTTTAAAAAAAAAGTTAAAAACAAAGTAAAAAAAATTAAGCATGAAATCCACAAGTAGTTTACTTACAGGATTTGGCTCTTCACAAATTAAAAAGGATTCTGAGTTGAATATGGTGGCTCACACATGTAATCTTAGTACTTAAAATGCAGGAGGATGGTGAGTTTGAGGCCAGCATGATTACACAGCAAGATTCTATCTCACAAAAGGAATAAAGGAACAAAGAAAGTCTCCCTCCACGGAACACTTGGAGACGGAGAAGACCACACCGCAAGAGTCTTAGAGTCACTCTCAGGTTAGGGCTACTGACAACCTTCACTGAGCCACACATTTTCTAAGCAGTGAAGAGATGAAATTAATTTAACACTGAATGAAATCAGCCTCCGCCCAAAGGAAGAGAGTCTCAGTGGAAACACCGCTACTACAAAGTTATAGTGTTTTATGTTGTACACTGATGCCTCCTTTTGTTTAACTTTCCTCTTCCAGAACACTTTAAACAAAGACAATAAGCATCTGAGCTCGAAAGGAAGGCTTACCGTAACTTAGGGTTATCAATATACTTCTTAAACTGCTTGACGTTGTTCAGGGTTTGCTCTGCTAACTCCCGAGAGGGTTCCACAATGAGAGCTTTTGGAGCATTAGGGAGAAATTTTGTTTGTGAAACCTGTGCATTACCTTAGGAGAACAGAAAAGATCACAGGTCACATAAAACACACCTGAAAATATGTCAGTTAAAAACATGAGTGCTAATGTTTCAGTTATCAAACTTTAAGTAATAATTGTAAAATATAGGAGACAATCCAACAAAATAAAGCTAAAATTCCTAAAATAACTTGTGGGTTTTTTTTTAAAGTCTAGTTGGGCTGATTACAATTGATTGAGGCTCTTATCTTGTGACAAGGCAGGAAATGTACTTTAAGTGGGTGATCTATACCAGGCAATCATACAGAAAATAACGTAAGCTTTCAAATTAAAACTGCTTGGATCTGAATTCAGTTCTATCACTTATCTGCTCTGAGACTTTGGGCATATGATTTCAAATCCGTATTCCTCAGGCCCCCTGTAAAATGTAAAGGCTACCTCAGAGGGCTGTGGAAAGATCAAACAATCTGTGGCAAGCCCTCAGCAGGCTGCTATGGCACTTCAGAAGCACAGGAGCCAAGCACACCACTGCCGTCAAGACTGAGATAGCCTAAATGCCTTAGCAGACACAAAATAGCTAGCTCATCAATTGTGTTTGGAACTGAAGTTTACTAATCTGTTAATCACAGGGATGGATTAAACTAGAGCAGGAGAAAAATGAGACTTACTAAGAGAAGCCCTTCCCATTTGGGTTCTCTAAAACCCTCACCCTCTCGGGTGCAGTAAGTACCTGTGTGCTGCGACTTGACAATATAACTATCAGGGGCCTTGGAAATAGCAACAAAACCATCTTTTGGTGGAAACTTAAATTCTTCTTCACCAAAGTTAAATTTCAATTCAGCATTCTGGCAGTGAATAAAAGGGAAAAAAAAAGGTTTAACATAATGGCAAACTGCCCAGTAAAATATAATAAAAATCAAACAGTTTAGATCACAGCAAAACTTCTAAATACCTTCAAAACACAGGCGGGGAAGAGAGCTTGATTTTTTATATGTGCTGGTATTTCAAATGCTAGACCAAGGTCTTTTCCTTTAAAACAAGCAAACAAAACCAGAGAAATTAAAATGAAAAAGAATTTCCCCATACACACTAAAATCTACCAACCTGCCTCTCTTCTCATGCTCTCTGGAACCTATGGATAAAGGTGGGCTGCCCAGAGCCAACCTGCTCAGCGTTTGATTTCACTAACTGTCCCCTCTTCCTGTCTACATGTCTAATTACTCCCTATCTCCAAGACCTCTGCCTCTAGAGACGTCATAGCTCACATACTCCACATTAGACACAAAATCCTCCTTTGGATCCACAGTTCCTTCCATTTCACTTGTATTTTTCTTCTCACTTATGAAGTAAAATCCCTGATTTCCATTTTTAGGACATCCTTCCTTCTGCTCATCTCACTGTCTACATGTCTGACTCATGATCACCTACCACCTTTCCCTACCAAATTAGCTACCAAGTACCAAATCCTGAGGCAAACTCACTCCTGTCTCTCTTGACAATACCTTCAGCAGTATTGGGCACAAACCAACTTCTCCCTTGAGTAGCCGGAGCCCATGCGCCCCATTCTCTCCTTCTCTTCTTCTCTGCTAGATTCTTCTTAGTTAGCCAGCTTTTAGCCACAGGAAAGCAGGCCTTGGATCTTTACTATTATTTATGTCCAGTTCCCACCTCCTCATCTGTTTTCGACACGGCTGGTCCATGCTGCTGAGAACCCCGGGGTTTCTCACTTACTCTATCTCACCGAGCTAGCATTTCAGCCCCTCACACCTGCACCTCCTCACTGTCGCTAAGGCAGTGTGGACACTTACACCTAGAACCTTCCTTTGCCCTTCCCTCTTCCTGAAATGCTCTTCAGTTCTCGGCACAAACCCTCCCCCATCCATGACTTCCTTTTAAATGTCTTCTCATCAGCAGAGCCTCCTCTGAGCGCCCTCCAGAAAAGCACATATCCCCACACAGCAACTGACTCCTTTGCCTTGCTCTTCCTCTCCTCCCCACTCACTACCACCTAATGTTTTATTTGTAAATAATAGCTGTCTGCCTCTCCTCATCAGTGTGAAAGCACCACAGAGCTACCCTTCATTTGCTCCACCTTCTGCTGCGGTTTCATCACTTTCCCGTGCACATGGCACACAGCAAACACTCAACAGAACAAATACCCACTGAAATGAAAGGTAGGTGAATAGGGTAGAGGATTTAAGAACAGAGTAACACAAGTCAGAAACAAGAATCATAAATATCCTTACCATTTTTAGAGAACTTCACATGCCCTTTATCAATATCTAAGTAGCACCCAATGGTATCATGCATAGTGAATTCCTGAAAACCCAGAAAGTGAAACGTCATGAACAGAAAGCTCTGAAACGAGGTTAACAAAGCACAGGCGGCGGCAGCACAAACAATGGTGGTGTCTCTAAAGACTTTCTCTAAATGAAATGAGGGTATCTAAACGACTATCACAGGTGGGGATGGAGACTCACTCCTGTAATGCCAGTATTGGAAAGGCTGAGGCAGAAGGATCACCAGGCTCCTAGGTTACAGAGTAAGATTTTGTCTTAAAAAAATAAACCACTAAAAACTTGTCAGAGCAGACATCATATCTAATAGTAGATCTATCTGACATACTTCTCAGAATCAACATGATAGTAAAGATTACTGCCATGGACTTAGACACAGAAAACTATATTTAAAGTCTTCATAATCAAAACTAAAAATTGAGATGTAAGCGGACATTTCCTGTACTGACTGCCCGCTCCCCTATAGATATATTGGTTTTTTCAAGACAGGGTTTCTCTGTGTAACAGCAGTGGCTGTTCTGAAACTCGCTCTGTAAATCAGGCTGGCCTTGAACTCACAGAGATCCATCTGTCTCTGCTTCCTGAGTGATAAGGTTAAAGGCATGCACTACCACCACCTGGCTCCCAATAAAAATTTAAGCCCTATCTACTTATTTAGTCTTAAATATATAAATTTCTTTCTCAAGTCCAAACCTGAACTATCTCAATCATGTCTTAAGTGATCAAGAATGTAAGACTTACAAATGCTGTTTCAATAAACAGCATCAAAGCTTACCTCTCCGTAATTATCAAACTGTTTATTATGAGATTTCTTTCCTGTTCCACCGAAGCCAAATCCAAACTTGTCAGTACCTAGATTTTAAAAGTAGTTTACTAGAGGTCTGAGCTCACCAAGAGAATTAAAAGCCCTGTGAAAGAAGTGATTTTGTCCTTGCAGTCTGAGAGTCCAGACAAGTCTCCCTGGGTTTCGGAGCACTGCATCATCTGGGGCATTTTCAGCTAATGCAGAATATGCAACAGACACAAGTGACACCGCCTCACTACTGGCTATGGTCACTAAACAAACTCACAATAATCTGAAGTGTCTCTGCAGTGTGCTCATTCTAGCCTGATCTTCATTCATTTTTAGTCTCTCTTATTCCATATTGTCAGAACAAGGAATGGGGTGCAAACAGGAAGCAAGCAGTAACTTATTTCAAGTCTTTTCTGGAATCGAGTGAAGTACAGATAAATATTTTTTGTGTTCATAAAATTAAGTTCTAATGCAATGAAGCTCATTCATCTGTCTCCAAAAAAAATTAAGATGTTAAAAATGTATGAATATAAGACAGCTCAGTTATTACAGAAACACTTACCCAGGTCTAAGGAGGCCTGCATGGTAGACCACCCAACTCTGCACAGGCCTTGGTCATGACAAGATACCTCATAGTAGTGTTTCCCTGAAATGGTAAAATTCCATGAGATTAACACAAACTGCATACATATGACCCATTTACCAACCGCTTCTGAGTTACATTTGTATGTGACAGAAGAACTGTGGGTCTTTCTGTACCATGAAGATTGTCAGATCTCTGCATTAAAGTGCCTATGGAGAATTCACATACTGACAGTTCAACCTTAAGCAGTCATGAAGGCTGGTGCAATACCTTTTAGCAGTCCTCTGGTCGCTCTGCACCCATGCCACTCCTTCACTTCTCTGCTCTGACAACACAGGCCATCTGACCCAATAGCTAGATGTGGGGAAATACAGAGATGTACATAAGTACAGGCCACACAAACTGTTCTTCATGAAATAAAATAACTACTCAGTCTCATCAATAAGAGCTTTACTTCTCAGAGTGTTCCAGATTTTAGATTCCTAGTTGACAGCAGTGCTTCCCCTTTATCCCTGCATCTCCTGGGCTTCTGTACTGTCACTGTTAGGACAAGAATTCACCTGAGTCCAGGAAGATGAGTATAACTCCTAGAGTATTCTGCCTGAATAACAGCCTCAAGGCCAATATGCATGTTCGTCCTTCTTCAGTGGTGGGAGAACAGACTGCTAAGGAATAACATGGTACTATTCGTCACAATTTGCTGCTCTGACTATTTAGGAAGAAACATACAAATGACCAGAGTGTGTTACTGGGTAGTACTGGGGACTCTAAGAAATGAGGTTTTACATTTCACACCAGAGTCAGACAGATGCTTATTAATAAAGATTTAGTTTTTGTCTATACTGGAAAAAAAAAACTGTATCTTTTGCCACATTCATGTTTTTCCAAGTCATGTTCAGTACCTGGTAAAGAACAAACTTGTAAAATATCACTTTTTTCATTTTTCAATTACCTAATTTTTCAAAAATTTTAAGTTCATATTCATGTGATAATATTAGAAATCTATGTAAAAGGATCTCTAGTGAGCTGCCTGGAATCCCAGCACTTGGGAGATAGAGAGAAAGGAAAATCAAGAGTTCAAGAAGGAAGTCAAGAGGAGAAAGGTAGATGGATGCTTGTAATTAAAACACAAGGTCTGTACAAATGGAATCCCAATAAATCCTAATAGTTTACACAATTAATGTGTCAATTAAAATAATAAAACAATAAACACAAACATTCTTTTATAATTTCTAAGTCTTCTACTTGGATTAGAAAAGCTTCTCTTCTACTAAATGATACATGCTAAATTGTACATGCACATATACGTCCACACACATTTTTTGTGTGTATGCACAAACACATATATATAATTTAAATCTCAAGTACATGTGAAATCTATTTCTAGTTAAGATACATAGAAGCCAGTTTTTGGTTGTTTCAGATGGATCATCAATGTCGCCCGTGTCTTTTACCATATAAATCTCCCTTTCCCCACGGAAACACAATACTACAATACTACATTTTTCGTGTACATTACACTGTCATTTCCACTAGGATTTATTTCCATCATATTCTACTGTCTATTTCTAGTTCAGCACTATACTTTTTATATTTAGTGACTATATTCTAATCTCTGGAAATTAAATCATGCACAATACTTTTTCATAATTTTTTGGTATTTTCATTTTTTTTTAAGTTTCTGAATTATCAATGAGTAGGCAGAATTTACCCACTTACCAAAAGCAGATCCTCTGTCATATGGGTTCATCTGCCATTTGTTGAGCACTAGACAAATTAATATAAGAAAAGTGAGTCAAACCATATGCTACATAGCTCTATGAAAACAGAAGATAGTTTGTATTTTATACACCAATGCCTTTGATTCAACATGGTTTTGTACATCATTTGTAATGTTCACATATATATGCAGCTGTTTTTATTAAAGACAAACTAGCCCTGAAAATCACAAGGTATCGATGAAAACCACTGGCCCACTCGGGACTACAAGCCAGTCTCCCCTTGTTTCAGTGCAGTCTGGGTACAGGACACTGATCTCTGTCACTGATAAAGTGAAACTTAAGTACCTAAGCGACTCAACCTTGAACACAGAGGAAATAAACGATCTTATCAGCCAGTCCTTTATTTTAATTCAATATGAAATTTCAAGTCATACTTTTATTTTTCTTCCTGTTTTTATACGATTGGTATTTTTCCTTTTCTAAAATCTTGTTGGCCCATGAATAATAAAAAATTACAGTAATTAAAGAGACTTTACATGCATTTTAGCCCATTTCCCTGTTCATGGTAGAAATCCTTTCTGGATCAGGTCTGTCTGTCTTTCTGAGCAAGAGCTGTCTATGAAGTTTATATACTATGAATGCTGGAGACCTATCTTCCTTAGGGCTCTCCCTTATCAGCTCATCCTAACCACTAGCAAGTCCTAAAGGTAAGAGATCCTACACATTATCATTTCTGGGCCTTGTTCCCCAGAGCAACCATTTTCTTTCCACATTTCTTTAGTCACCGGCTGTCATCGTCTCCCTTATCCTTCATGTTTACAAATGTAGGTTTGTGTTTCCTCATCAGAGATGATTTTTAGACCCACCCTACTTCTGTCTGCCACCTCAGAATCATTTTTGTCTTGCATCATCTCTCATAAATGATGGCATATGGCTGTTAAAAGTTCTGAAACTATTTTAAAATAGGCCAACATTACAGTGAATGTGTAATTACATTCATTTTTATCTCTCACAATTCATTTATTCATTCATTCATCCTTTATATATCAAAACTAAAAAGTTAATATGCCAAGTTCATTCAAACTTGCTATTTTTCATAATTCTGGTTTGTATCATAAAACAAGTTACTTCAAAATATATAATACATTTGTTAAAACATAACAGAAGCAGAAGCAGAGATGAAGAATAAAATTTAGGAACCCTGGAAGGAAAAAGATAGTTACTTAAAGATAATGAAATGAAGGTGAGATTATTCATAATAGGATCAACACCCAGTAAGAGGATCAGCCTCCGTGTAAGGAAGACAAATACCACTTTGCACAATATTCATCCCTACTCGCAGACATACACAGTTAAGAAAAACACAAAAACAACTAAAGGTAAATTCCAAATGCCAGTGTGTTCTCAAAAGACACACCATTTGCATTTTAGAATGGACAATTTGCTAATTAGGTCATAAATGTCACTTTTTATCCTTGTTTCCAGGACACAACACTGCAATGCTGTACTGTGTACACAGCAATAAAATGCATACCCCAAACCAAACCAGCAAACAAAAGAATGACTAATTTTCAAAAAAGAAAGTATCAATATAATAGTTACCCGAAGCACCGGTTTTAATAGTAGTTTTCCCTTTCTTTCCTTCCTGTTGGTCTTTCAGGGTCTCATACACTATCTGGATAACTGGAATACTAAAGGCCTGTCAGAAAAACAGTTTCTGTTAGCAGTCGGCTACTAAGGATAGTAGTCAATATAATGGCCAAGGCTATGCATGCACATTAGAAATTATCCAGAGAACTGCTATTTCATTTACCCAAACCTAAATGCCAATCAGATAATCAAGAGTTGACAGACAGAAGTCAGCTGATGCCCTGGAACACACACTGAGGAACTTCAGGATGAACATAGAGCAAAGCGGGAAGATGGCTACTCAGACGGCTTCTCTAGTCTAGGATAACAGACACACTTTCTGGGTGCAATCTTTTTAAGAGCACTGAAATTCTGAAATGCCTGTAAACATACAGAATTTGTGTCTCTTTCTGTAAGACCGCTTTAAACGACATCCTTAAATCCATACCCTTTACAAAGCTTCTTAACTTGTCAACAAGAGAAACAGTACTCCGAATGGCTAGTTTTACATCAGCTGAAATGAGCTACAGTCATTGAGGGGAGGGAATCTCAGCTCAGACACTGCCTCCATAGATCGGGCTGTAGGCAGACCCGTGGGGCATTTTCTTAATTATGAGATGGGAGGGTCCAGACCATTATGGGTGCTAAAAAAAAACCAGTCTGAGCAAGCCATGGGGAGCAAGTCAGTAAGCAATACTCTGTGACCTCTGCTTCAGCGCCTGCCTCCAGGATTCTGCCAGGTTTGAGTTCCTGCACTGGCTTCCCTCAGTGGACTGGGATTTAGGATATGTAAGCCAAATAAACCCTTTCCTCCCCAAGCTGTTTTTTGGTCATGGTATTTCATCACAGTGATAGTAACATAATTAAGTCAACGACAAACTATCATTTCTTATATATTGGAAGGTGATGTTTGAATTAAAAATTTCAAAATATAAGCGGTTCAAATACACAAATATATACTGTTCAAACATACTTTTAAATTCAGGTTTTAATTAAATGTAAATGTATTACTTACACCAGTCTTTCCACTTCCTGTTTCTGCTGCCTGAATAAGTGGGAGAAATTGTAGTTTAAATTGTGAATTAAAAGAGATTAAACTTAGCATAATAGCATGTAGAAACCTTGTAATACTTGACTAGCCAACTTTATTGCTAGTGTGTCAAGATTACTCTGTCTCAGTCAATTTTGATTCCTGTCAATCAGGTCACCTCTCCCAATTCATTAAGAATCTGCCCTTTTCTTTCCTTTCCCATTACTACCACCCAACGGAGGCCCATGTCATTTTAACCTAATTATTAGAGTATACTAAGAGTATCTAACGGCACAGATCTATACTACAATCTGCTATACAACTGATATTCACAAAACCATAATTCTAACCTACACCTACCTGGCAGCTTTCCATACTCCCCACTCCCAGCAAATGTGCAAATTATTTAACTTGAAAAAGAATCCAATCTGATTAAATGTATATTTCCTATTGTTATCGCAAGTGATACCACCATCCCAGCTATATATTTTATGCTCCCACCCACCATTACCTTCAATAAAAACTGAAAAGTCACTCCAAGCCTATCCCTACCACTTTTATAGAATACGCTGACCACAGTATACGTGTTAAAAATGCCAGTTAGTGAATAAAAATTATTTGGTAAAACAATTCCAGACTCAAGCTTCTGAGATATCTTAAACAGGGTCACACAGCTCCAGAACATGTGTGTCCCGTACCACCAACCACCAGATATAAACCTACCATAAGTACATCTCCTCCTCCTAGGATCAATGGGATAGATTCTGCCTGGATATCAGTTGGTAGACTAAAAGAATCACATTTGAAGAACTGTAGTTAGTTAAGAATAGAGAATTATCCAGGCTAATTAAGTCATGCTAAATCAACCTAAAAGAAACTGTACATGGCAATCCAACCATTTTTTTCCAGCTAGAATTAAAAGTTCAAAGGAGACATTTATGACGTAAAGAATCACCATGAACTAAATTTCACTTACTCAGCTAGATAAAAATATATTTGACAAAAATTACTGTTCACATTAGGAGATTTCTGACACAAACATATTTATTTAAGTTTTATATACTTACAGCCAATCCATTTCTTCCACAGCTTGTGCAATCTCAGGCATAACACCCATCTCTGAAAACAAAAAGTCATTTTAATAATCAAACCTATGAATAAGCCATCTTTTCTTAAAGCTGATTTATAGAACTGGGGAAAGGCTTTGAAGTTTGGCTCTTTTGTATGGTATTGGTCCTTTGTATGGTATTGCTGAGTGTTGAGTTTTGGAGACAGATCTGAGTTCAATCCAAGGTCTCATTTACTAGAACAGGACCTTGGGAAAGAACTATAAACCTGTTTTCTCTACAGAAAATGGGACTTGTCGTACCTGCTTTTGTGGGGGTATAGGAAAATGTTCCTGTAATACTGCTGACATGGTGCCATTAGCCCGTGGTAGCTCGTAGCTCGTAGTGAAAAATCTGGCAGGCTCCTAGCCCTGCACCTCTAGTTTCACCGGGTGAGCTAAGAAAAACAAACAGCCCACCTTCCATGGCAGCCATAGTCAAAATTCTGTTCATCAGGTATTGTGTGCCTCAGACTAGAAGAGGCTTTTTAATGTCCTTACTATAGATTTGACAAGTTTAAGGTAATGCTCACACTATTTACTGAGTTAACTATTATATTATGAAGCATATTCATAGACGAAAACTTCACACTGTACCTTTTAACTACATACAAATACTATAATTTCGATTAAAAAAAAACTTTAAAAGTTTAAGTAAATCAAAAACTCCCAAATACAGGAGTAACTTTTGGTCACCTGCTCAGAATCTCACTCTACCCAAGCTTGACACTGGGGTCCTTCTTAAGTGCATACAGCCTCTCCGCCCCCAACACACCGCCCAGCACAAGGAGTGTGAGGTGTTTTCACAGTCAAGACACTGCTGCAAGGAGGAATTCCTTTTTCTACGCTTGAGAAGTGTTTGTATTTTTAACATAAAACACAAAGTCTGATTAACTGATGGCGGGGAGGACAGGAAGCCTGAACAGCGCTGTCAGGTGAAGACCTGCTCTGTCAATTGTCTGTTTAAATACTTCTGCATTAAGGCCAGCCATAAATGGACAAAGTGGGCAGTTCCTGAGTGTTCTGTCATTTTAGCCTTCCTCAAGTGAAATCAATTATAGTAGGTAGATTACTTAGCCTTCCCTTCCAAAGATAAACTAATGAAGCCCAAAGGATGACCAACTAGACTGGCCTAATAAACTATGCCTAGAGTCTATTCCTATTCTGACCCCTAGAATGCAAACTACTGGGGAAAATGGGGGAGCAATGGGCCAGGTTCAGGGGCTTAAGGCACTTGCCACCAAGTCTGAAGATCCAAGTTCAAGTCCCTGCTCCCATATGGTAGAGGATCAACTCCAGAAAGTTGACCTGACCTCCACTGGGGAACGTCCATGTTCAACCCCTACCACAAAAATATAAATTAAAAAGAAAGTGATAGCCTTAAATACGTTACACATGAAAAACTGCAAGCTCGAGCTGCTTGCAGGACTGATACAAGCAGCAACCATGGATTGCTTTTAGCAAATTTTAGACATTTTCCCCCAGATCCTACTCATGTGCTGGGCATATTTTCTACAGAAACCTTATCTTTAAAAAAGTGCAACAGTTAACCTTTTAAGGGAAACAGGTATGTGTTCAAATTCTTTCATTTTACTTTTGTCTGAAATTTGAGCATTTCTCCCAAAGATGTGTGCCTATAAAACAACGATCCACAACTTCCTGGCAGATTTCAGGTCTAAAGTGAGAGAATTCCTCTTGGAAGACGTGACTTTAACAGAAATGAAAATTTTCCCCTGTAGCCTGAGATTTGGAATTCCTGATATTCTTACAGAAGAAAATGGAAAAAGCAAATGATAGTAAAGTGCCATTTAAATAGGTTAACAACATGAAAAGATAGCATGCCAAGCTCATTGCTATACATAAGCATACACACACACACACATACACACATGTACACACACACACATATATAGATCATATTTAGTATATTCAAGGCTGGGTGGAACTTTGCAAAACTGTGGGTGCATAAAGAAAGGTTGATTGAGAAAGTGAGAAACATCAACTGGAGAGTTCAATACCCCATCCCAAATCCTGTTTGCTATCACAAAGCAAGTAACTAATTCTAAAAAGTTTTAGTTAGTATGTTCATGAGGGGGAAAAAATTGCTTTAGCTTTGACACTGTTTAGCAAATGACGATTAGACTTATTCTTGATAGTTTTACTCGTGGAAAGGCTTGTGTGTGGACAGGGGACCCCCCAACAGGACAATCATCCTTTTCCCTCAAAATATCCCTTCCCCACGCTACTTGCTTCTTGGCCTGGCCAGGACCAGATGTGTCGCGGGGCAGAAAAATGTTCTCGGTCACTGCCACGTCAAAGAGGCAAGAGGCCGGGCTCCGCGAGCGCAGACACCACGGTCGGGATTTGGCAGGTGGCGGGAAGGCCCACGGCAGAATGGGGGAAGAAAAAGCGGCTTGGCGAAGATTCCCGGGCAGCGCCCGCGGGAAAAAGCCTGGCCTGCACCGGCCGCCCCTGCCCGACAGCGCGGTGCCCGGAGGACGGCATCCCTCCGGTTCCCTGCCACCCCACCGCCGCAACAGTAGTCCCCACCAACTCCCCGTGGACCGAGACGAGCAGCTCGCAACCCCTCTGCTTCCCACCACGCACCGGAGAAGGCCGCCATCTTCGCTAACTCCTCCGCCGCTCGCTCGGTCGTTCCTTCCCTCCCTCCCTGCAGACACGCCGACCTGCGACGGCGCGCGCTTCCGGTCCGCGCCCTACGGTTTTCTACGCAGACGCAGGACAAAGGTTCCGAGAAAGAAAAGACCCGCCGTAGAGGAAGTCGTGTGCTATTGAGATCATCCTTCCTCGATGAAGAAGCCACGATCCTCAAACAAGGAGCTAGGATACCCTGACAGCAAAACTGTGCCCTCTGACCTCAATTTCACTTTACAAGGATGACAAGGCCAAACGGGTTGGGAATGACGTGGGAAAACACTGAATTCATTGCCCATTTAACCAGGACTAGCGAATGTTGTCACCCATAGGACCTATTAAATATTTTTATTGAAAAACTAGTGGTGTAGTTTCTTCTACTTACTTCAATCGTGTTTAATGTAGTATTGATAATTTTAGGCTTGACTTCCAAGCTATTTTAAGTCCCCTTTCTTTTCAGAGTGATGGGTCAGTAAAGGAATGATGTCTCCTCCCCATACTATGTGTGTTAGAATCTTTAAATATTCATCCATGGTTCTGGAAAAGTTAATAGCTTATGTAATGCCACAGAACTACTGCTAAATTGTATCGTAGGATCTATCTCTGGAGACCATTCCATGCTTTCTGCCCCAGAAATCAGGGAGATACATGAAACCTTTAGTCAACGTAGGACTAGAAGCACAGATTTGAGAGCTGGACATCCTGGGTCTGAATTCTAGCCTTACCACTGGCTAGCTTTGTAATCTTAAAAAAATCATACAACATCTCTGAGTTCCATTTTATTCATCTGTAGAATAGGGATGAATGCTAACATGAATGGCTATATCATGGTAGATAGCTTGATAGATAAAGTTCAGAGTAGAGAGAGAATAGTGGACTGAACGTGAATGGCCAGAAGACTCAACTGGGCCATGAGAGGAGAGAGGCATGGAGATCAAGAGAAGAAGAGGAGAGAGAGGGGCAGAAGAGGGGAACAAGAGACGCCGAGGGGACCAAGGGAACCAAGAGAACCAAGAAGACCAAGAAGGCAAAAGAGGACAAGATAACCAAGAGAGGGAGAAGAACCAAGAGAGTGCATGGCTGAAATGGCAGGTGTTATAGGAATCTGAAGCTGGTGGGGGGGGGGGTGAACAAAGCCCCTGGGATGGAGATGTTTAGGGTAGGGGGTAGGAGTGAGAAGAGGAGGGAGGAGTCACAGGTACTGAGTGAGCCCACAGGCTATCATGTCCTTTGTTATATGATAATAGGCACACACTTAGCCATTTGTCCTGGGTGTCTTTGGAACCTGACCCAAAGCTCTTCGAAGAGTAAATAACACATGATAATAATGAATGTGGTGTTCTAATTATCACAGATAAACGGAACAGAATTCACCTGAATCTCCAAAGGCAATAGAGAATCTATTCAGGCCTGTAGCTTACATAATTTGTAATCGTTATATACTTTGTGGAAATGATACTCCTAAGGGTTATGTAATGCAACCGTCGTGAGCATACACCAAATATGACCATGGACCAAAGAGAAGTACCAGGTCGCATACTGGGCCACATGCCAAAGTAGAGTCTGAAATTTGGTGTTTGTGCCTTTAGCTAGCACTCACCCTAAAACCATGGAAGTATTAAGAGATGAGGTGATATGGATGAGAAACGTCTCCACCAGTGTGTGTCTTGGAACATGTGGTCCCCGCTGGTGGCACTGCTTGAGAGATGTTTGTGTGCTACAGTGTTGTCAGAGGACAGGCTTTTGAAACTAAAAACCTCATGCCGCTTGCAGTTTCCCCTCTGTTTTGTGCTTGCAGTTCAAGATGTTAGCTCATGGGGGCTGGAGAGATGGCTCAGGTGTTAAGAGCATTGCCTGCTCTTCCAAAGGTCCTGAGTTCAATTCCCAGCAACCACATGGTGGCTCACAACCATCTGTAATGGGGTCTGGTGCCCTCTTCTGGCCTGCAGTTATATACACAGACAGAATATTGTATACATAATAAATAAATAAATAAATAAATAAATAAATAAATAAATAAATATGTTAGCTCTTGACTTCCTGTTTCTGCCGTCATGCCTGCCACCTGCTGCTGTGCCTCTACCCCTCTATCATGGACTCTTAGCTATCTGGAATGACAAGCCAAATATACTCTCTCTTCCTTACATTGTATTTGGTCATGGTGTTTTATCACAGCCACAGACCAGAGGCAAGTGAAGTATTTTTCTAAAAAGGAGCTGTTGATGTCCTTTTGTGTTTTCTCTTTCAAAGGAAAAAGCATTTCCCAGGGTTCCATTCAGAGAACCTTTAATCTCAGGAGTTTGAGTCTTATAGATGGACAGAAGAGAAGAGAAGGCTGTTGGAAGAACACAGTGCATTTTACATAACTGTGGAAGAAGCATGACTTTTCCCAGCAAAGGCCAATTGAACACATAAGAAGTGAACTTCAAAGGAAAGGCATTTAAAATGAATTGCGCACAGAGGCTGAGTTGTTCATCAGATAAACTCTCAAGGACCCAGACTGTTTCCACACCATCCAGCGGGAGCAGGGACATCACCCGCAAAGAGTCACGCCGTCGGGACTGCAGTAGGAGAAATGCCAAGATATGCCCTTTGAGGGAAAGAATAAGCCTTTGTTACCAAAGCTGTTAGAGTCGGAGCTTCGGTTTTGTTTGACATCCCTCACAAGTTAGCATCAGCCACTAGTCCTCTACAAGTCAAGCAATCACACAAGTGACAGTGAAAAGAAGAAAAAAGATATCTGTTCAATATGGACACATTGGGAGGAACAACAAAGTAGTCTGGAGATGTTCCCTTCATGGCCATCCTTGGCATCCTGCCATGAAGTATGGGTTTAAATAGAAGGCACAAACTGTGTAGAACTAGGCAAGTCTTGTCAAGGTGTCGTCCTGCCCATCATCATTGTCTCAGCTCCAGTCTTTGGTAGCCTGACGGGCCTTCAGGACTGATTGAAATCTGTTGCCGGGATACAAGTTCTTCCTCTGCAGGCACCAGGGCTTTGTCATTTTTCTCCTTTTCCCAGTGTGAGATTCCAGGGGAGATTGCAAGTTCTCGGGGTGCTTCGTTTCACTGGTCTTATTTCCAAAGACAGGGAAACCTGTGTCTCTTCAGAGTGATTTTATTCTATGTGCTTTATGCATGACTGAATCAGGGCTTTGCTAAGAGGAATTTAGATTCTGTCTTTACTTATGTGTCAGAAACAAGACTGTGGTGGATTGAATGAAAATGGCCCCATGGCTCAGGGACTGGCACTATGAAGAGGTCTGTTCTTGTTGGAGGTGTGGCCTTATTGGAGGAAATGTGACACTGGTAGGGGTGGGGTCTTTGGGGTTTCAGAGACTCAACCCAGGCCAAGTGGCTCACTGTCTCTTCCTGCTGCCTACAGATCCAGATGTAGAACTCTCAACCACCCCTCCAACACTATGCCCACCTTTATACAACCTCTTCCTACCATGACTATCATAAACTAAACCTCTGAACTGTAAACCAACCCCAGTTCAATGTTTCCCTTTATGAGAGGTGCCATGGTTATGATCTCTCTTCACGGCCATAAAACCCTAAGCCAGAGACTTAATCTGAGAGTGGAGAACAGAGGAGAACAAATGCCCTGTCCCCTGCACTGCAGGCTTGGAATAGGCCAAGCTAGGAGCAGAAAAGCTATGCCTTGTTAAAGTAATCACTCTTAACCACTGTACCAGACTTCACAATGTTAGGTCCTAAAGAAACTCAGGACAGTTAGCTGAGGTGGCTGTTAACATTCCAAAGCAGACATTGGCAGCCAGGTTAACCCCGCATCCACATACTTGTTACAGAATCCTGGCTTCTCTCAGAACTTCTGACCTCAACCCCCTACCTTTTCATTCCCCGAGCTTCCCTTCCCTTCCACCAGCTTCAGATTCCTATATAACCCAGTCATTTGGCCACACACTGTTGGTTTTTCTCTTCTCCTTGTCCTCCTTCTCTGGGTCCTTTTCCCTCTCTTGCCCCTGTTTCCCCTCCCCCATGTCCATGACCTCATCTATTCTCCTAGCCATGCTCATTCTGGACTCTTCCAGATGCCTCTGACTATTCGCTCACTCATATCTACAATAAAACTCTTCTCAACCATACCCAGGAGTGGTCACATCCTCATTTTCTTTCAGATAGATAGCTTAATTATAGAAATAAAGCTGTGGTTGTGGTTATGATTAAAGTAACCAAAACACCAATTAGTTGAAAATGACCAGAAGAGCTTTAGAAGTAGGCCAAGGATTTCATTTAGGTCAGGGAAAGAAATGAACCTCAGAGGGTCAGTGAGATGACCCAGCAGGAAAATCAGCTAGAAGTAGGCAGAGAGAATGGGCTTCATAAGGTTTTCCTCAAACTTCCACATGTATACTGTGGCGTGCATGCACAATACGATCATACATATTCTAATTTAAGAAAAACACGTAGATTATATCTTAGTGTAATTGACATATTTTATATGAGCTCATGTAATATATTGCTCTAGTTATAAATGTTTGAGTGTGTGTGTGTGTTTGTGTGTTGCAACGCCTTCAAGAATGCAAATAAAAATTCAGTGTGTATGGTTTCTTTAGCTGGTGGATTTGAGAAAACCAGGTAGAGATGTTCCAGGCAAACAAATGTAGACGTAAGTCACAAACGATGCCACAGCAGTTTGGAATTATAATTAACAGGGTAGTATTTATTTAAAGGGGAAAAAAAACTTACAGATCACCGTCAGCCCTCTGTACGACCAGGAAGGGAGTCTAGCCGCCAGCCGAGCAGGAAGTGAAGAGAGCGAGAGAA
>NW_004949108.1:7742604-7756679 GCF_000317375.1 Microtus ochrogaster | reverse complement strand
CTAGCTCTGTAGACCAGGCTGGTCTCGAACTCACAGAGATCCGCCTGCCTCTGCCTCCCGAGTGCTGGGATTAAAGGCGTGTGCCACCACCGCCCAGCCAAATGATGAGTTTTTAAAAATATGTTGGGCAGCTACCAAAAGAGAAAAAATTAAACAGTTTAACTACTGGAGAAATTTTCCGTTAGTTAAGAAACGAAAGTTTGATCCTTCACAGTTCTTTAGGCTGAAAAATAAATCCAAGATTTAGATGTTGGTATGTTTTTTCATTGGTAAGGAATAAATCTCAACTTGAGAAATGGCCTTTTGAATACTGTACCCTCTGAAGCGCTGGAATGGTGGGTGTATCCTAACATGACATAAGATGAAAGGGCAAGCCCCCAGTGCTGCATGAAGCCTCTTTTGGAAAGCTTTAATCAATTCATGAGGGAAGACTATATTCACCTTTTGAGAGTCTTGTCCTTTAGTAGTGTCACAAGACAATGCCTGAATTTGGTGGGGTTACATTCAAACTGTGATAGTGTTCTCCTCTCCCAATTTCTCTATCTTTGCTATAGAGGTTGGAAAGGAAAAACAGCAATAACAAATCAAACAAAGTAAGCAAACAGACAAAACAAACAAACAAAACCATTTCCCCCACTCCTTTGAAT
The DNA here is from genome assembly GCF_000317375.1 of Microtus ochrogaster. Taxonomy (NCBI): domain Eukaryota; kingdom Metazoa; phylum Chordata; class Mammalia; order Rodentia; family Cricetidae; genus Microtus; species Microtus ochrogaster. Next base: position 7,756,032 of record NW_004949108.1, on the reverse strand, counting down.
CATCAGAGTCTTGAGACCCAGTTTTGCCTAGAGAGGTAAATGTAGTTCCACACTGGGCCTTCTACGAACATTGCACAAAAGATGACAATCTGATCAGAATTTTTTCTTTTCCTCTTGAAACATTGACATGATACAGAAGAAGATAACATAAAAAATATTGTCCATAAGGCTGTTGTAGCAAAATATAGAAGAGGACTAGATTCTTCATGATGATGATTATCAGTACAGGTATGTCTACTTTGAAAGATCTCTTTTTTATTTTAATTATTCATTGTTTAAACATTTATTTATGCACTTATTATGGGAGGACATACCATGCATGACCTGTGTGTGTAGATCAGAGGAGACATTGCAGGATTGGTTCTTTCTTTCCATTAAGTAGGTCCAGAGAATTGAACTCAGGTCGTCAGACTTGGCAATAAACACCTTTACAAGCTAAGACACCTCAAAAAACCTCTCGAGACCCCTCATGGTTTGAAAAATCTCTCCATTAGTTAAACCATTTAAACTTTTCTTTTGTCAGCTGCCAGACATACTAAGAAAACTCATCATTTTGGAAGCTGTATAATCAATCTATTGAAAAAATTCAAGAGAGGGTTGGGAAGATGGTTCATTAGGTAAAAATGCTTGCTGTGCCAGCATGAAGACCCGAGTTTGCATCCTCTACACCCACTTGTGTGCCAGGCATGGCGGTGTGTGTCTGTAACCTCAGCACTAGGAGGTGGAGAGAGTTAGCTCCTACAGGTGCCACTCAGCAGCCAGCTTAGCCAAACCATCAATCTCTAGGTTCAGTGAGACACCTTATCTTAAAAGATGAGGGACAGAGAGAGAGAGAGAGAGAGAGAGAGAGAGAGAGAGAGAGAGAGAGCGCTGACATTCACCACCTCTGGTCTTCACATGAGTATGCATGGGCCAGTGTACCTCTCAAAGCAATCTATTGTGGATCCAAGAGAAGCTGATATGTGGCTTGAGTTGTGAATGTACCATTAAAATGATCCTTAAATATTTGTTTTTTTTCTTCATAACCAAATGGGAAAACAAAAACAAAAAACAAGCAAACAAACAAAAAAGGAAGTGTGCCACGCCTTGTGAGAGCTGTGACTCTGAACCCAGCTGAAGAACTATAAAGCAAGCTGCTGGTTTAATGCTTCCTTTTATAAGTTATTAACTTGCTGCCTAGTTCCTAGTCTCGGGTTCTTCTTGGAAGGGGAAAAAAGGCTGCCAAGTTCCTGAAGATTTAGCCAAGAATGAAACAGCAAGGGAAGATACTGTTTTAAACTAACACAAACCCAGTAGACTATGTCTTCCATACACGTTCTCCCAGTCCCTACTCATAGTACCTGATACACACTCATCTGTCATCCCACAAGATAACATCAATCTTCTCCCTCTTAAACACTGCCCATGAAAATTGCCCTCAGATCCATGAGTTAATGAAAAGAACTCAGGGAGCCCTTGCTGTTCATATTGAATCTCGACCTTCCCTCAGCCTTCTCTCCTTCATGACACGTCTTGATAGATGAGGCTCTTGAGTTTGTGTTTGTAAGAATGGCACACACCAGATCTTCCACTTCCAGACTCCCGATGACTTATTACCCATCACTGTCTTCCATAAATTTTACTTTCTAGCCTATCAAACTAAGTAGAACCCATCGCACACACCAGATTGTTTCGTGGCACCATATATTTTTCTATGTATGCTCTTCCTTGCGACAAGAATAGCCTTCCTTTCTAGTTCTTGGTATCAAAACAGTGTAACAATCACCGAAAACTTAGTGGCATAATATAACAGCCAGTTTCTTAGCTCATAATTCTGTAGGCCAAAAATTGGGGTACGCTTCGACTGGGTAGTTCTCCTCTATGTGATAGTTCTAGGATCCTTCATGCTGTTGCATTTAGATGGTATAGGGTAGGTTAGGAGGTATGAGAGGACCGTTTCTGTGGATGGTGCCTCAGCCTTCTGTTTCGTGGCCTTTGTTCCATGCATGTAATCAGTCTGGGTCTTCTCACAGCAGGATTAATACCAGGGATGACAGACTTACTACTCACTAACTGGGTTCCACCAATATGTGTTCCTCTAATGCAGACTGCTTAACTCTTGAGCCTACACAGTGTCACTTCAGACAAAGTCTATTGCTGTGGGAGAATGCTCTTGTGCACGATAAAGATTTATCACTTGTATTAGTCTAATAAAATGCTGATTGGCCAGTAGCCAAGCAGGAAGGATAGGCGGGGTGACCAGACTAAGAAAGTTCTGGGAAGGCAAAAGGCAGACAGTCATCAGTCAGAGGCAGAGGAAGAAAGATGAGAACGCCTTACTGAGAAAAGGTACCAAGCCACATGGCTAAACACAGGCAAGAATTTTGGGCTATTTAAGTGGCAAGAACTAGTTAATTATAAGCCTAAACTAAGAGGCCAAACAGTTTATAATTAATATAAGCCTCTGTGTTTTTCTTTAGTACAATACAGCTGCAGGACCAGGCGGGACAGAAACTTCTGTCTATATTCTACTGGCCATACAATCAACCTTTACTCTTGTAGCAGGGACAGAAACATATTCTGTCCCCTCAGGGTAATCAATGGCAAAGAGTCTGCAACAATTTATAATAAAATTATCATGCATAAACTCATTGGGCATATAAAATATGTCTGTTATATCTTCCCATTATATTTTCTTGGAATTGTCATTCTGATTCAGATAAGCTAGCATTTTGCTGAAATTCTGTTACTCCAGTGTTCACTTCTCATTTCCCTTATAATTGGGACTTCTGTCTATACACAAAGCTACCCATAATGAAGATTGCTTTTCCGTCAGCTACTTCCAGTCACTAGACATGGATGTATTCACCTGTTCTAGTAAGTGATGTATAAACAGCAGTGTCATATGGACCTCGGGGAAATATCTTTAAGTAAGGTATTACATGCTTCTTCCTCCTTGTGGGCTAAAAAATGGGATATAGTAGCCATATTGCACCAAGTAAGTGGAGCCCCACATGGCGTATTCCCCACAATAGGAGAGTGTAGTAAGAAGCTGCGGGTTGCATTCCTGCCACCAGCTCCTGGCCGCCTGGCTAGCTTAGGCCCCGAAATAACAACACACAAATTGTATTCTTTTGAACACTGCTTGGCCCATTATATCTAGCCTCTTCTCGGCTAACTCTCGCACCTGGACTAGCCCATTTCTAATAATGTGTATAGCACCCCAAGGTGCGCTTACTGGGAATATTCTAGCCTATGTCCATCCTGGGTCCGAGCTTCAATGTGTCTGCCCTGGAGAAGAGCGGTGGCCTGGCATCTTCTCACTTCCTCTTCCTCCCAGCATTCTATTCTGTTTACTCCACCCACCTATGCTCTAACCCATCAGGGTCAAGCAGTTTCTTTATTAATTAACCAATGACCTTCCTCCATCAGGAGAGACATAGTCTGAGTCACAGATGCCATGGAACACCAAGTCAACCCAAAATTGTAATGACATATTTCTTTTTTTTTTTTTTTTTTTTTTGTTTTTCGAGACAGGGTTTCTCTGTGGCTTTGGAGCCTGTCCTGGAACTAGCTCTTGTAGACCAGGCTGGTCTCGAACTCACAGAGATCCACCTGCCTCTGCTCCCGAGTGCTGGGATTAAAGGCGTGCGCCACCATCGCCCAGCTAATGACATATTTCTTATGTGACTCTCTTCATATTGGGGTCTCTGGTCCATGAAACCAAATGATTTTATCCTGTGGACCTCCTCTAAGTTATGTATTACTACAAAACAAATTGCCTTCACATCAGTCACTTAACCTAATATGTGTTTATCATTGCTCAGTCTCTGTGGACCAGGGGCAGCTTGGTTGGGCAGTTCTGCTTTGATCCTTCTTTTAGTGACTGTCACTGGTAGGGATTGAAACCATCCATCTAACCATCTGACTGTAGCTGGAGATCAGCTCTAAAGGATCACTCAGTCACGTGACTGTGTTGTTAGTTGGCCGAAGGCTCCTATTCTTCAGCTGTAGCTGGTCTCTTATGATGTCATGCTATGACTGGTGGCACATTTCCCTGCCTTCGCCATTAAAGCCAGTCACCCCAGAGAACAAAACCGAGAGGTATCTTTGTTGGCAAAACCATCAGAGTCACATGTGGTCACTTCTAGATGTGGGATTTCCCTCTGTATGCTGTGATTACCATTGGTTAACGAAGAAACTGCTTTGGGCCTATAGCAGGGTAGAACAGAGCTGGCCAGGGAAAACTAAACTAAACTGAATTCTGGGAGAAAGAAGGTGGAGTCAGAGAGAAGTCATGTAGCCACCACTGGGAACAGATGCCATAGGACCTTGCCAGTAAGCCACAGCCATGTGGGGATGCACAGATTAAAGGAGATGGGTTAGTTTAGGATATAAGGACTAGCTAAAAATATGCTTAAACTATTGGTCAAACAGTATTGCAAATAATATGGTTTCTGTGTGACTATTTCGGGTCTGGGCATTCGGGAGCAAACTAAAAGCCTCCACCAACAACGTCTGCAATCTCTTAGTTGCCCACAGATTTGTGCAGTGTGGAAGGGGACTATACAAAAAGTTGCTATAATTGTCAAATAAGAGATCCTTCCAGGCCATCTTCCACGGGCTGTCACATACCCTCATTTCCGTAACAGACTCCGTGTTGCGTTCACTTGCAAGCGGTAACCCTTCCATTCTGGAAGGACACTGACGCACAATATCCTCTGGAATAAATCCTGGTGTTTTTAAACCATCCATTCTCATTAAATTTGTTGCTTTACCTTCCCATGCTTTTAACAATTTACCTGACTCAGAGCAATTTGGATAAGGGGAGGGTCGAATGTAAACCTTCCCTTTCGTCTTATTCTTCTTGTTGTTGGTTTTTTTTTTTATCACTGTATTTTCTCCAGCTTCTGAGCTGAACAACCACCATTGAATTTTATGCATTTGTCAAAATAAGCTGTCAGAAACTGGCCCGGATCTATTAAAAGGGAGCATCATTCTCCCTGCCCCGGCATTCACCTTATGGTACCGGGACCAGAGGGGGGCTAGCAAATACACATAAATCCAGAGATCTATAACTCTGTATCCCCCTGAAGTAGTGGCCATAAAGTCCTTCACTCCAGATATATGGAGGGAGGGAGACAAAGGGGCAGCCGGGAAGAGCTGCAGAGGGACTGTAAAACAGAAAAAAAGAGATCTCACTAACTGTTGGGCTCATTATAAGGAAGCCTGGCCGGGCCATTATTTATGGCTTGATGCTGACTGGCAGGCAGGCAGGCAGAATTGTAGTTCTCGCTCCCCCACAACTGCGGCCGCCGGTCTCCTCAGCCCGCCATCTTGCAGGCTCATCAGGCCCCGTGAGTGATGCTGCTGGCTCCCGAGAAAATGGTGCTGCATTTGGAGTCTGAGCAGGAGAACACGGCCTGGAGGCTTTGAGTATGTAAGAACAGAGTGTGCACCTGGCAGACATTCTAAATCCCAGCATCCCAGAGGCTGCTTACATCTCTCTCTTTCCTATCGCTTGCTGAAGAGAGCCATTTTATATCCATACATGGGAATTGTGGCTTGCTTTCTCCTTCCCAGAGTCCTCATTCACGGCACCTCCTATGCACCTGTGACACTGATTGCATGGGCTTTATGTTAACTTAGCTTGTGATTACCTATCTGGTTAAAATAAGACAACTTGCTGTATCCAAAAAGGGGCTGCCTAACCAATAGGATGGTCACAAATGCTTCAAAATATCCAGCAAGAATAATCCTAAATATAAAAATTCACGTTACCTCTTCCCCTTGCTACAGTAATAAGAAGGGGAATTTGCAAAGGCTGATTCAACTGTAGCTCTGAGTGACAATGTTCCAGTTACTATGGCTGCATAATAAATCACCAGCGTGGCTTATTTTGTTCATGGATTCTGTGGGTGAAGAAGCCAGTCACGGTATAGTCTGGATACATCAACTTTATTCTTCGATGCCTAGCAGCTCCACTGAAAGACTCCAAGGCTGGGCTAGACTTAAGAGAAGACTCAGATACATCACTTGGGTGATGTTCATGTTCATGAACCCCTGGCTGGGGCTGGGGTTGGTTGAAGCATTACATTTGGCCCAGGCCCCGGAGAGTTTGGGTTCCAAAGGTAGATGTTCAAGCATACACACTATGTGGCTTTTTTTTTTTTTTTTGGTTTTTTCGAGACAGGGTTTCTCTGTGGCTTTGGAGCCTGTCCTGGAACTCGCTCTGTAGACCAGGCTGGTCTCGAACTCACAGAGATCCGCCTGCCTCTGCCTCCCGAGTGCTGGGATTAAAGGCGTGCGCCACCATCGCCCTGCTACCATGTGGCTTTTTTAACCGAGCTTTAGAATTCAAGCAGCGTCAGTTCCCCAAATTCTATTAATTAAGACAATTATTAAGGTCAACTCAGTTTCAAGAGAACGATCTTTATCCCACGAGCTCTCCATTTCAGAACAGTGATCCAATTTCTTCCTAGTAATTAGAAAAAAAGCACCCTAGCTAGCACAGTTAATCCCTTCTTTGCCTATTGGTTCAGAAGCATAAGCATCTAGAAATGGCCATATGGTTGTGCTAATTTCTCATTTGCTGGACTCAAGAAAGCTATGAATAAATCAGGCTGGCAATACAAATTTATCCAAGGCATACTTTCAAGTTGAGGGTGCAGAGATTAAAAAGACATTCTTGGCTAGATGTGGCATAATCCTTAAATCCTAGCACTTGGAGGCAGAGGCAGGCAGTTTCCTGCAAGTTCCAGCCTAGCCTGGTCTATATAGTGAGTTCCAGGCAAGCCAGGCTACATAGTAGGACCTTCTCTTCTATCAGGTTCAATGTAACTGGCTTTATGTTGAGGTCCTTGATTCACTTGGACTTGAGTTTTGTTCAGGATGATAGATATGGATCTACTTGCAATCTTCTACATGTTGACATCCAGTTATATCATCACCATTTGTTAAAGATGTTTTCCTTTTTTATTGTTCCTTTCTGGCTTGTTCATCAAAAAGGTGTTAGGTATACATATGTGCATGGATAAATATCAGGGTTTTCAATTTGATTCCATTCATCCACATGTCTGTTTTTACATCAATACCATGCTCTTTTTATTACTATAGCTCTATAATAGAGCTTGAGGTTAGGGATGGTGATACCTCCGAAAGTTCCTTTATTGTACAGGATTGTTTTTAGCTACTCTGGGTTTTTTGTTTTTCCATCTGAAGTTGAGTGTAGCATCCATACTACTATGTGTACTATGGTCCTGTAGCACCCGTACTATGTGTACTATGGTATTATGCCTGTAGTGTACTGCCTGCACTATAGGACCATACACGAGCTGAACAAGGGCCTGGAGATTGACACACACAGAGACAGAGACATGGGTCATCCTTGAATTCACCAAGAATGTTCCCTTTGAATTTTGTTTACTCTAATCAATTGTATTTTCATGCAGGTCATTTCTTCCTCTATTTTTGTCAGTCTGAAATTAAATTGGATGTTACTGGGGAACAGGTCCTCCCAAAGCCATACACAATGACAAGTGCATGTGTGGTATCCACTAACTCATTTTATGTTTTATATGTTTTATATTTTGAGACACATCAATTATGTTGTCGTTCTGAAATAGAATTTTAAAAAGTGATTCTAAATTCTAAGTCAGCAACTGTTAATTTACCCATATGTTTTATTTGCACTGTTTATTTGTCTATTGTGTCTATTTCCATCTCGTCATCCACAGCAGGACATTTCACCTCTTCACCATGTGAGTGCAGCTTTGTCATTTTTGCCAAGATTTCTCTGGGATGTGCTATCTTGTGGAAAAGAAAACACAGAACTCAAACCTGAAGAGACATGTGTGGAATTTGCTCTGTAGTGATCTTGGAATTCTGTCTGCCTTGCTTTCCATGTCTGTGAATGGATTTCCAAGCTTCGCTCTGTCTTCTCAAGTGCCAGTCTGTCCATTCCAGGAGAGACTATAAAGATCAGAGAACAATTTAAAGCACACGTATCATCAATCAATAGCCAATAAAACAGTCAGTCAGCTTGGAAGCGCATTGAATAGCACATGGTGGCTGTTGCACTTGCCATCGCTTGGGGCTCTGGGAGATCTGTTCTCCAGGGACATCCCATTTAATTTCCGAGTGACAGAAATAGAGGAAGAAATGACCTGATTGAAAGTATAGTGGATTAGAGTAAACAAAATTCAAGTAGGGGGCTGGGGATTTCTTCTTGGCTCAAGTTATGCCTGAACTTTGTGTTGTTTTGCCTGCCAAGAGATATTATTGCAGTCTTAGGATATTTATGGACAGTTTGACTTAGATCTTTAGACTTTTGGAGAAAAAAGAATTTCTTGAATGACTCTATGCAATCAGGTAGGAATGTGTGGCACCTAAGAGAGATAGAATTTCCATGCCTTAATTCAATTTTGTTACACAGTTCTAAATTTAAAATGGAAGGAACTCCAATGACTAACCAATTTCTTTGGTTTCTAATGTGCAGAAACACAAAAGGGTTAACTGCTGAATCATTGATGGTTTTTTAGCTTAATGGGCCTCTTTGCGGACAGGGACTAAAAAGCTGAGCTCATGAGAAATGAGACTATGTCTTAATGATAGCTCTACACGGAAGAATTAAGAGACACAAATTGCATCTTCTGCAATCATTAAGCAATTCCTGCCTGATGGTAAGGCATAAATGTGTATGACCATCAGCAAAGTCAATTCTAGTCACATTTTAGTTGATCTGAGGTGTATTTGATGTGTGGTAAGGGTCGAAGGAGGTGGGGAAATATTACTATTCCCAGCTCCTTTCTGCTCCTCTTCATCAAAAGCTTATATAAGCATCAGATCATTGCTCTTCAGATGAATACGCCCCAATGCCTTCTCTTAGGAATTTGAACCATCAGTATAGGCCCTCGGCTGGACCACCATGATGTAGAGCTTCAGTGTCCTCTTATAAATCTTTCAACATGGAGGGGGCAGGAGCAGACACACTCCTCTTGTGTATCTGTCTCAATTTTTATTTGTCTTAAGTCCTTGTGTTCTTCACAGAGTTACAATTCATGTTTGGCATCTTCAGTAATCTTTCATTTAAAAATGATTCATTTGTGACTTAAAGTGTCTCTGAATTATAGGCATATCCGTAGTCTCTTGGGTTGCTACAATAAAATATCTAAATGAACATTTTCTAAACAAAAGAAATTGATTTCCGGCAGTTCTTGAGGCTGAGTTCAAGATCAGGGTACATCTGTTTGGAACTCTATTTCACATGTATTGCACTTTCTTCCCGTGTCCTTACATCATAGAAGGAACAGGAAAAGATTGCTCAATTATTTTGTGTGTATACAATGTACACACACACACACACGGAGGCAGAGGGGCAAGCTTCGAGTCCTATTCTATCACCCTCTGCCAATTGTATTAAGATATTATTTTTGTGAAACTGGACCTAGGTAGTAGCCAGTAAGTCCTAGCGATCCTCCTGTCCCTGCCTTCTGTGCAGCCATTCCTAGCTTTGTATTATGTGTTTGTGCTGGGACAGGTCCTTAAGAGTGTGCAGCAACCCTTCACCCGCTTTGAGCATCTCTCCAGCCACCTTAGTCATCTTTCCTGAACCTTACTTCATTACCCATCAGTTCAGAATGTTTAACATGTGAATTTGGAGGGAAGACATACTCAGACCATAGAAGATAGAATTTCAACTGCAGGATGATGTTGATTAGATGGCTATTGTAGCACTCAGCAACAAAACTCTTACACACCACACTTAATAGAGCAGGCTGATAATAATAAAAGTCTATCTGCTGGCATAGCACTCCTGGTCAACTTTTCATTTACTTTTTCAACTGTTGGATTGCTTTGCCTTCAGTATTGAGTTATGCTTTGCAATACAAATCTCTGCCATGTGCTGCCCTATGGAGAAATGAACATATGGATCTCAAGAACTATGTTTGCTTGTTTGTTTAAAGGCTCACTATGCAGCTCAGGCTGGTTTTGAACTCAGGAGAATCCTCCTGCCTCAATTTCCCAAGTGCTAGGATTACAGATGTGATCCACTGTGCCTTGCTGAAACACTGGTTCCGTGTTGCTCTATTGTGATCATGGAGTTTTGTAAGTTTGTAGTTTCCCTCTGTGAACGGAGGTTCATCTCTCAAGTCCAAAAACACATCCTTTGTTCATCGCAGCTGTACGATCAGGTAGACGTGACAAAGAAAATGGAAGAAGCAGAAAGTCATTACAATTTCTGTCAAAGGAAAGACCTTTGGAGAAGTTGGACCAGGAAAATTGGTATGCCATTGAAGGTGGGTGCTCTTTTGAGGTACTGTATTACTCGAGTGGGAACCCTACCATCTCCCCTGCCCAGTATTCAGATCTCTGCCTTCTCTGGTGTGCCAGGTGAGACATGCTCTTTGTAGTGGTGTAACTTGTTATGTTCTGCAGAGTAGATAGAAAGAATGCTGGGGTTTGTGGTTGGGAACTTGATGAAAAGACCCAGATGCTGTAAAAGAAATACTCTGAGCGTGTAAAAGTAAGTTGTTTGAAAATCCCTGTGTAGTGAGAACTCCACAGAATATAGATGCAAGAGGTTTGCTTGACAGTAGGAGTTCCAAGCTTGCTGGTGCCACGTGGTAGGAGTTTGTTAAAAAAATGTTGTTTGAAAATTCTTCTTTTACTCAACAGCAATATAAATTTTGTCCCATGCTCTGTGCTTGGTATTGTTATAAATGCTGGGAACACAGTGCAGCTGTGTATTGAATCTATTATACAAGATGATGATGCTCTCTACCAGGTCGGAGCTTACATTTTGGAGGTTGGGGACAGAGAGTGCACAGAGATGATACATTATACATCACATAGCCTATCCAGTGACGACATGTGTTATGAAAAAAGAACACTAAATAACTGAGCAGGCGTGGGGAAGGCCGGGAAGCTGAAGTAGTGGTGAAGTGCTTGCAAATTTACACACAGGTGGGTGGTGTGGGAGGTCCTTCTGTATATGTGTTGTTTTTATTGTTTAGTGAATAAAGAAGGGGGAGACGAGAAGATGCCATGTAGCCGCTGCTGGGCACAGATACGGTAGAACCTTGCCGGTAAGCCACAGCCATGTGGCAATGCACAGATTAATAGTAATGGGTTGATTTAAGATATAAGAGTAAGCTAGAAATACACTTAAGCTATTGGCCAAACAGTATTGCAAATAATAGAGTTTCTGTGTGGTTATTTTAAGTGTGGACAACTGGGAACAAACAAGAGGCTCTTCTACTACAGGCAGGCGTGGTAGAGTTCAGAAGGGAGGTGACATTTAAACAGAAGCCGGAAGGATATGAGAAAGCCACCGTATATCAGGTAGAACCTCCATGATAGGGAACATCCCTGTCAAAGTGCCTGCTGTTTATATGTGTGCAGTGTCTCAGAAGCAGTAAGAGTCTAGCTAAATGTGTGTGTGTGTGTGTGTGTGTGTGTGTGTGTAACAGAAGTTTAGCTGTGAGAACACAAGGTGCAGGCAAAAGATATATAGCTTTGAGTTAATTTAACTTGGAGAGAAATGGGAACCATTAGACATGCTCCAGTTGTGCCTTTTAATTATATCATTGCCTAATGTGCAGAGATGGTTATTGTACAGTATCATTTCTAAAAGGTATGTTGGGAAATTGTGCTTCTTCTTAATGCAGCCCATGTGGTCATTCAGGTCACAGTTAGCTCTGTTTTCAGTAAACGGCTTTCCACAGAGAGACATTTGTTCAGGAATAAGTAAATGAACAAATGAGGTAAGTACCCCGTTTAGGGAATCCTCCAGCTATTGTATTTTTATTGTACTGTACCCCCTTTCCCAGCTTGGCCTCTCTCTATTCACCCTGTCTGTCATTGCAACTCAATTTTTCTATCTATGTCTTTATGTGCTGCAGTCGCTTTTAACATAAATATTCTTTCTGGACCTTCTCCATCAGATCCAGTTTTTATCTATAGTTGAAGGTCCACAGCTGGTCACGGTGGCACATATCTGAACTCTGAGTCCTGGGGAGGACTGAGTCTAAGGCTAGTCCATGTTGTACAGTGATTTCTAGGACATCCTCTGTTACATAGCTGGCAAGCTCTACCTGCCACAGGAAGCCTCCATCAGACCCTCTTGCGCTCACTGGGTGTTTTAGGAGCCTAAAAACACCATCCATGTGATATTCAACCGTTAGTTTATTCTGTAGATCTGGATAACCCCTTGGTATATTTAAAGCCCTCTGGCCGAACATTTTCTGTGTTAGAGGATGGCTACCTAAATGAACACCAGCATTTCTGGAGGTATTTGTATCTAGTCTTTTGTTGAAACTGACTGGGTAAGAATGGTTCTGGGTCTCTGTCTCCTTTCATCGCTCGATGAAGGTTAATATTCAGGAGGATGCCTATATGTTTTTCTTTGGGTTCTCCTTCTTATTTAGTTTCTCTAGGATCACTAATTATAGGCTCAATGTCCTTTATTTATGGCAATGCGTTTTTGATCCTACTGCACGTACTAGCTTTGTGGGAACCTAGGCAGTTTGGATGCTCACCTTACTAGACCTGGATGGAGGTGGGTGGTCCTTGGACTTCCCACAGGGCAGGGAACCCTGATTGCTCTTTGGGCTGACAAGGGAGGGGGACTTGGATGGGGGAGGGGGAGGGAAATGGGAGGCGGTGGCGGGGAAGAGACAGAAATCTTTAATAAATAAATAAATAAATTAAAAAAAAGAATGGTTCTGGGACTTGAGTCATTTTAGGCACAAATGAGCACAGAACGGACAGAGTCCAAGATCTACCTCACATACGGACACGGTCATTTTTCTACCCATAGTATGCCCTTTCAGCAGCCAATTAATTCACTTCACTCTCTTCCAATCAGCAGTGGCCGCGTCCCGGGAAGTTTGACCCGCGTGAGCTACCGTAGGGCCCCTCCTTCCGCCACTCTGTTCCGGGCCAACATGGCGGCCTCCGAGTCAGTGCCGGCTTCGAGTCCCGGCTCTGCAGACGAGGAGGAGACGATCCTCTATGACTTGCTGGTCAACACCGAGTGGCCACCCGAGACAGAAGTGCAGGTGAGCCGGACCCTCCTCCCGGTCGGCGTGACGCGGGCGCTTGGCGCGTGGAGCCACGTAGCGGTGCCACGCAGCCCGGTGGAGCGGGGATGGCAGCTGTGCTGTCGCCTGGCAACGGCGGGGCAGCTGGGTCTGGGGCTCTCTGAGGGGTGTCTCTGGAGTCAGAGTTCGGCTATCGGTCCTCAGTCAGGCTGTCACCCCCTCGGGTGGTCGGTGTCAGTCGCCTGCCTTAGAGGGAGGGGGGTCCTTGTCACATCCGGACTTGGCTTGCTTTCTTGTTCTCTGTGGCGGGAGAATTTTTTTTGCAGGACCCTACGGTCTTCTCGACATCTCAGTAAGAGGCGTGTACGTGTGTGTGTGTGTGTGTGTGTGTGTGTGTGTGTGTGTG
>NW_004949108.1:7739391-7742334 GCF_000317375.1 Microtus ochrogaster | reverse complement strand
AGAGAGAGAGAGAGAGAGAGAGAGAGAGAAGGAGAGAGAGAGAGATGCCTGCTTGCCTTCCTGTCTGTCTGTCTGTCCCGGGTCCCAGAGATGAGTTGTCTTCATGGAACTTCCACTGTGGAGGAGAGAAAACCGACCAGTGACCGTTTCTCCTTACCAAGCCTTAAGTGGCCGTCTGAGCAAAATGCGAAGGGAGTGAAAAGAAAGAAGCTGCGGTCGTTCTCCAGTTCTGGAGGAGATGAAGTACGGTGTTTGCTAACTTATGGACCCTGGAGTTACTCATTTCCTAGGGAGAGCCTGCTAGTCCTAGGGAGTAGAACAGGAGCCTGAGGACCATTTATTTGACATATCATACAGAGGGCCTGACATGCCAGTGTATTAGGTCCAGTGTATTAGCATGCACGAAGGACTTTTATTAAAGATTCCTGAATCCAGCCTACTGAGCTTCATTGCCATCTTTTCTGAGTGTTTATTCCCCTTGTCTCGAATCATGTCTTGTATGGCAGAGATCTCCATATATTGTTTTCATTATTTCCTGCTTCTCCTGAATAATGTGGACATTTTGTAGATCATGAAATTAAGAGGCTGTTTCGTGCTGCCTTTTAGTTGGATAAAGACACCTGACACTTCTGACAACATCTGTGATAATTTCTCAGCATGCTTAACATTACACATTGATTTAAAAACAGCACAGCGTCACCTTGTACGGAAACCTCTTTGTACTTTGCCCTCTCGCGTCTGTCTTCATTACAGATTTCCATATCTACTCAACACAGCTATTGACCTTTAGGCTCTGCGTCTGATTCACTTTTCTATCCCCCCGCGGTGCCAAATTGTCTTCTGATGATTGCTTCATGTTTGTTGAGTGGGCTTCTTAGGGAATAATGTACCTGCTCTTGCTGATGCTTTTATTCATTATATTCTTGGTAGGAGTTTAATAGTGTACTTACTATACTTTCATATAGTACTCACCATAGGAAATATTGTTGTTCTTTATCCTACAACATTCAGTTTATAATTATGGAGTCAAATTATTTGATGTACTAGTTATATCTGTGTTTTGTTAATAACATTGTCTCAATGGATACACAATAGATAACTACTTTTCCTCTGAGTAAAATTTGTTTAAGGTTTCTGTGGTCTACTTAAGTCAACTGTACTGACTTGTCAACCAGTATAGTCTTGAATGGTCAAACCCTGACCTTGTCTGGCCCTACACATGATAGGCAAGTTTCCTACCATTTAGATACACCTCAGCCCTGTCCCTTGTCTTTTTTTGTCTTTTTATTTGTGTTTTGATTTGAAAACAGTTTCTAACCTCATTTTTTGTGTTCTTTCTGACATGTACCTGTAACTGTCAGTTTCACTCTTAAGCCACTGCACCACAGTCTAGATGATGTTATTTCAGTCTGGAAGAAGTTTTAAAATACTGATAGTACTCAATTCTCTGGATAGAAATAAAGAAGTTTAAATTAATATGTTGTAAGTATTATAAAATTAAAAAATGTAAGTTTAAATTTTTTTTTTTAAATTGTAGCTTAGAGGCAACCGAAAGCATGGGGCATCATTCATCATCACAAAAGCCATCAGAGGTAAATATGATTCGTGTTTTATGTATTACATAGTTAGTGGGCTGTTTTTTCTCAATTCACAACTGTGCAATTCTAGACAGCCTAGTGATTGAAAAAGGTTCTTTTAGACTTCTGATATAAAACCTAATGAAGGTAGTTATCTGGCTTTAATCTTATATGTAATTATTTCTACAGATTCATGTATGTATGTGTGTGTGCGTACGTAGGTTTTCAGTCTTACATATCTCTAACTCAGTGTAGAACTAAACTGTAGCCTAGGTTTAGCCATTACCCGTGTTGTACCAGGAGGCGATGAGGAAGCCCAATGTGAGATACCATTGCACATGTTTACACAGAGGTTCAGATAGAATGTGAAAGATATTCAAATTACAAGTGTGATTAAATTGAGCATTCATTTAACCAATGACAGACTTTATATATAAACCAGCAAAAGTCTGAAAAAGAATTGAGGACCAGCCTTTTTGAGCTATGAGGACTTTATTATATTAACAGATTAATGTAATTCTTCCAGCAGACTGATAGGGTAGGTGCTGTCTTATATTTATTTATTTCATATTATATGTATGTATAAATGTATGTGGGTGTCCCTGTGTGTGTGTACCATGTGTGTGCAGGAACCCATGGATGTCTGAGGAGATGTAGGGTTTGCTGGAGCTGAAGTTATAGATGGTTGTGCGCCACCATGCCTGTGCTGGGAATCAAACCCAGGTCTTAACCACCAAGCATCTTTCTAGCCCCTACCTTTAATGTTTCCAGATGTGGAGACTTGTTCACATCGTTCTTTGGGAATGTGACTACCTGTCTGTCCTTCTGGCCTTTTAGGCCATCCTTATGTTGGGTATGAGTTCCTTATGAAGAGAAGAATCAGTTCAAAAAAATTGAAAACTTATGAATAACTAATGTTGTGGTGTATTCAGTTTTCATTATCACAAACAAAGTTTTGACTTAATTTAAAAAACATATATGACTGGTTAAAATAATTTAGAAAAAATTTGAAAGTATAAGTACTTAATAATAAAAATTTCTTCATTTTACAACCTAGATATGATGTTCTTCTTCAGACTTTTCTCCCTCACTCTATACCTAGCTGTATGTACAGGAGTGTGTGTGTGTGTCTTTCTGTGTCTCTCAAACACACACACACACACACACACACACACACACACACACACACACACACACGATATAAAGCAGTCTTAAACCTGTG
The DNA here is from genome assembly GCF_000317375.1 of Microtus ochrogaster. NCBI lineage: Eukaryota > Metazoa > Chordata > Mammalia > Rodentia > Cricetidae > Microtus > Microtus ochrogaster. The sequence continues at coordinate 7,739,535 of NW_004949108.1, read as the reverse complement.
TTTGAAATTTTGTTTATCACAGACTTCTCCAGGTATTACTTACATAGTTGTTGCAAAGTTCAAATTACTATCTTGATTTATATTTTATACTTTATACCAATAGATTTGTTTTAGTTTTTTTTTTTTTTTTTTTTTTTTTTTTTT
>NW_004949108.1:7706968-7739291 GCF_000317375.1 Microtus ochrogaster | reverse complement strand
CTCTGCCTCCCGAGTGCTGGGATTAAAGGCGTGCGCCACCATCGCCCGGCTAATAGATTTGTTTTAAAGAGCAATCTACTGTAATTCCTAGTAATGATTTGAATAAGGTTTCGTAGATTAAATTTAGCATCTCAAAAACCATTTTTTAAAATTTGTAGTTGGAAAATATTTCAGTGTTTGAGTAACGTAAGCGTGGACTTTAATATAAACAAATATATGGTCTTATAAAAGTTATAGTGTATATTAGGTTGGTCTCATTTTATAAGTTGTTTGCAAATGGCTGCTTCTTTTTCTTACAGATCACCTGTTATTTTTGCGTCAGTACATCTGGTACAGGTGAGCCTTCAGTTCTTACAAAGATTGTCATTTGTGATTTAATGTTTTGAATATCAGATTAAGGTGAAGATATAAATATATATATCCAGTATATATGGAAATTCAGGCTTTGGAAGTTCCAATTTGTTGCTGCCGTTTCAGTTTCTTAGTGGTGTGTTTGAAAAGCTCAAGTTTTTTTTCCATTTTTTTTATTAATTAACTTATTTTACATCCCAACCATGGCCTCCCCTGCCTTCACCCCTCCCCCATCCTCCTGTGTAATCACTCAGAAAGGGCCATGGCAAACCTAGTTTTTAATAGGCATGTCACAGAATTTGGTGTCAGCTGGTGATGTCTCAGTACACTCATTGTTCCCTTAGTCCATAGTGATCATATCCTGCTCGCTTCCATTCCTCGGAAGAGCATCCGTAACTGCATAGGAAACACCCCTATGCTACATGTGTGTCTTGTATATGATAAGCAGCCCGTTTGTTCTTGTTGTTGCATCAACTCTGTGGTCAAAAGCTGGCTTGCTGTGTGGTAGGTCTTCAGATTTTACCTCTTGTGCTTTTTTTTTTTTCTTAAATTCTTTGCATGTTGTTATGTTCAACTATGATGCTGATTTTTCAGGTTCAACAAGGACAAGGAAATAATTAATCTGATAAAATGATATAATTCAGCATTTAGCAATGTTTGTAGTGTGTTTTAAAAGTAGACTTATTAATTGCATGTTGCTTTCTCCAAACCTTAAACTTAACAGTTCTAAAGATAAGATAGTTCTAAAATAGAGACCTTTGATCACTTGTAGAATTATTTGCTCAGTGTTTTTTATTTTATTTTATTCTCTCTGTCTCTGTGTGTGTGTGCACGCAAGTGTATGTATGTGATGTGTTTGTTTTTGTTAGTTTTGATTTTTGAGGATGTAGGGCCCAATAGGGTAGAGATGGTTGAGGAAATTGGCTGCATTGGTAATTGTATGAACTATAAGTATGCCATTGGGTCTTTATCTCCTACTCATGAAGTTTCATATATCATATTAGTAGTTTTTGAACTGGGGAGATGGCTCAGCCATTAAGAGCACTGCTTGCTCTTCCAAAGGTCCTGAGTTAAAGTCCCAGCAACTACATGGTGGTTCATAACCATCTATTATGAGATTTTGTCCCCTCTTCTGACCTGCAGGCAGATCACTGTATATATAATAAATAAGATCTTTTAAAAATTGTAAAAATTTGGTAGTTTTTGGATTTAGGTTTACTAATATTCAAGTTTTTAAATATAAAACCCTCTCTTTTAATTTTTCCTCCTTTCCATATGATTTTATGATTCATTCTTAAGCTAGCTTATGTGCTGTGCTTTCAGCCCTGCTCCGTTTTTGCTTCCTGAGGGACTGGTTCGCTTGGTCAATAAGCAGATTAACTGGCATTTGGTTCTTGCGAAGTAAGTATGTATAAATTCACTTCAAACTTCTGTCTGCATTTCTTCTAAATCTAGATTCAGACATGTATTTTAGGGGTCCTTGTGGCTTTCATTCTTGATTTGTATTAAATTCCCTTTTGTTACATATGGTCATTGTTGCTTGAGCATATTAATTTAAGCTGTATTGAATCATTTCTATGATTTTGTACTTGTATATTCATTCAGTTGTCAAGTCAGAAGGTAGATAATGAAAGCAAAACTTTAAAAAACTTACTGTAAAATAATCCCATCAAAGTAAAGACTCTAATACTCACAGCAGAATTTCTTTCTCTTTTCTCCCATGAAGCAATGGCAAGCTTTTGGCAGCTGTCCAAGACCAGTGTGTGGAGATCAGGTAATTGTTAATGTAGGCTCTATGGAAAATTTCTTTTGAGGAGAAAACCCTCATTCCTTATACATAAGAGCTAAAGTTTTAATCTTTTCATAGGTGATATTTGAAGGGATTTTACTTTTGTGACGTATCAAAGACTGACTTACAAATGATGCTCTCTTAGTGTGGTTTGCTCATCTCTGTACTTATCTGCTGGCTCCCGAGAAGTGATACCTTCTTGCTACATGAAGATAATATTCTAGAAGTCTGGAAGTAACTGTTGTTGGACTAGTTACTGATGAAATAGTTAATTAGACCAATGTAAGATGTCTCAAGATATGAAACAAAGCAGGGCAATGTTGTGTGATATTTAACTCCTTTGCTTTTTGAGGGGCCTACCACCCAGCTCCCAGATAAATCACAAATGGAGACTTATTTTAGTTATGAATGCCCAGTCTTAGCTTGGCTTGTTTTTTTTTTTTTTCCTGCCATTTTCTTAAGTTATCCCATCTATCTTTGGCCTTGGGGCTTTTTCCTTTTCTTAAATTGGTATATCTTATTTTTCCCTCATTCCGTGGCTGACTGTGTAGCTGGGTAGTTGGTTCCTGATGTCCTCCTCTCCTTGTTCTCGTAATGCTCGTCCTCTCTCCTCCCATATTTCCCCTTCTGTTTATTCTCTCTGCCTGCCAGGCCCACCCATCTTTGCTCCTGCCTTGCTATTGGCTGTTTATCTCTTTATTAGACCATCAGGTGTTTTATACACACAAGGAACCACAGCTTTACAGAGTTAAACAAATGAAGCATAAAGAAAAGTCACACACCTTAAAATAATATTCCCCAGCAGGGCAGCTTTGCAGTAATGGCATAAGTGTGGGAATATAGAACTGTGAATGACCAAGGTGATTACTGGAGATCTGTGTGGTGTCCACTCAGTGCATTCAATGATACTATGTTCTTATCTAAAATATCCCTCTAGGGGTTGGAGAGATGGCTCAGTGGTTAAAACTGCTTATTGCTCTTGCAGGGACCTGGGTTCTGTTCCCAGCACCTGACCTGCATGGTGGCTCACAACTGCCCATGGCTTCAGTTCCAGGGACTCTAATGCCTTCTTCTGTCCTTCATGTGTACCTGTGTGCACACAGTACACACGAACTCACATAGACACACACATATGTACATTAAAAAACATACTTTTTAAGCTGGCCTGGGTTGCAAACTCAGGAGTAGTTGGTTTGTTTTGGAATTTGCATCAATCCACCAAATATTTGCCATTTCTAATATTGAGGGTCCCCCTTTTAGTAGGCAAAGCCTACCTATTGGTTGTCAGATATAAGTGGAGGGCTTGGGTGATGGCTGAGCAGATAAACAGCTTGCTATGCCATCTAGAGGAGTGGAGTTTGGATTCATAGAACCTATGTAAAAGATGGGTGGGCATAGTGTCCTACCTGTAATCCAGTTCCTGTGGTAGGTGGGAATGGGATCCCCACAGCAATGCAGCTAGCCACAGAAACTGAGAGCGTTAGCTCTGGTTTGAACACGAGACGCTGTGGCAGCATATGAGGTAGAGACTGGTAAGGAAGACATCTGTTGTCACTTTTGGGCCTCCCTATGTGCACATGTCCACCTACACATATGTGGTGTGGATGCATACTGACATGCACAGCACACATATAAATACTTAGATACTAATGGAAATGTCTTTTGCTGCTCCACTGTTCTCACTAAAATAGCACTAGTGCCCATTCAGTTGCTCTTGCGTTGGTGTTCATTTTCTGCCCGTTTTCGGTTTTTTTCTTCCTGTGTATCCAAGCAGAACTGGATTCTCGCAGCTCTTTGGAGGAGTAGAAAAGTCTTTCCCTGTCAGGTACTGGCTTCAAGTGGGGAGGCTTTCTGAGTCCTTTCAAGCCACCAGGGAAATAATGGCAGTGATGACATCTTCCCTTGCTCAGCACTTTAACCAGATATGGCTATATAGATCCCTCTGTTTTGTTTTTAAGCATGTTGTTAAGCATCCATTTGGCAGCATTTGAATTTATACCATTAGTAGGGATGGCTAGACTCTCCTATTCCATTTGTTGCAGTTCTGTGAAGTGTTTTGAGAAACAAGCTTATAGTATCTACCTTACTTATAAACAGCAGTCAGAACACAACATTCACTTTTCCCTTGAAAAGAGAAGATGGATGAAGTGATTTTTGATGTAAGAGTCAGGACATGTATGTGTGATCAAGATATTTGCGTCTGAGAAGGAGAGCTTGACCAAAGATCCATGGAACTTGCCAATGAAAATTTAGGAGAAAAGATAATTTGCAAAAGCTTTGTAATACACACAAATTTTGGTATGAGATGAGCTCCACCAGGAAGCCTTTGAGAACACACTATGTGTGGGGAGCTCCTCACACCATGACACCGGTAACATTGAGCACACGTAGGGTTACTCTTAGTAAGTTGATGCCAGTGCTTGGTGTTAGGTACTCCTGTTAACTCATGATATTCTCATAGATCTGAGATGTTGGGTAGATTTTCCTCTGCTTTGGAAATGAAGGATAAATGATATATGTAAGAATTCAGGATCCATTTTTGTAGCTTCAGGTTTTATGCACTATGTTTCTGATGTGGGATTCCCCTCTGTATGCTATGAATATGTTTTATTACTATTAGTTAATAAAGAAGTTGTGCAGAATTTAGCTAGTGGAGAAAACTAAAGTGAATGCAGGAAGAAAGGAGGCGGAGTCAGGCAGACACCATATAACCACCCAAGAAACAGGATGTGAGATAACAACCCACAAATCTTGTGGTAAAATATAAAATAATAGAAATGGGTTAATTTAAGATGTGAGAGCTAGCTAGGATACGCCTGAGCTGTTGGCCAAAAAGTTTTTGTGTGATTATTCAGGTCTGAGTGGCCAGGAAACGAAAGTGCAGTTTCCATTTCCATTCCAGCCATGCTGTGCTTTGGTATGGATGCTGGGTGTCCCCCTCATTATGATTAGCACTTCTGTTTTCTACAGATCCAGCATGTGCCATTTTCAAGGAATGCATTGTGAATGGGGCCTGGGACCTGCAGCTCTGATTTTATTGTGTTTTTTTTATAGTTAGGGATTGTCTCCCTCAGTATGATATATTCCCACAAATATAAGGGTGGGGATGTAGCATAGTGATAGAGCTCTTGTCTACCTGGGGCAAAGCCCCAAGTTCAATTCCCTCTGCTCAAAAAAGGTGACTTGACCTCCACTTGTTCCATTTCTCTGAACATAATAGGAGTTGCTAGTCTCCATGTGATGAGCAATGCCAGTGCAAGAGGAGGAACAGATGCTAAGAGGGGATGATGGGGTGTAGCTTTGTTCAGAGTTGCTGTTTAGCTGCTTTTGTGTTGAATGGATATAAGCACAGGTCTGGACTTGGCAGTGACCTGAAAGGAAGTGTTTTCTAGTAAATGAGGAATAACCAGCAAAGTACAGTGTATGTAGCGATTGTCCTGCAGCTTTTCTTTGAGACGGGATCTCTCTGTGTGACCCCAGCTAGCCTAGAACTTTTAATTCTCTGCCTCTGCCTTCTCAGTGCTGGGGTTACAGGTGTGTGCCACCATGTTGGACTGTTTTTGAATTTTAAAGTCACTTTCTCTTTCTCTTCTGTGTGTATTCTATCCACAACAGTGATGAACACAAGTGGCTTAATTATTTCAAACATTGCTGAGACAAAATACCTAACCAAAGCAGCTTAGGATCAAGGAGTTCATTCTGGTTTCTGGAAGCTGTAGTCTGTTGCAGTGGGGAAGGCGCGATGGCAGGAGCCTGAGGCAGGCTGGGTGAACCGCATGAGTGCTCAGGGACAGGGAGAGGACAGGAAGGAGGGCTGGGCTCCAAAACCTTCACTTTCTTCAGCAAATGTCCACCTCCTAAAAGTCACACAACTTTCCCAAACAGCCCCCAGCTGGGGACTAAGTGGTAAAGCTCGTGGGCTTATGCAGGGCAATTCCCATTTAAACCACATATACAATGTGAGACCTGCTCAGTGGTAGCTGTAGCAACACCGTGCATGTGTTTAAGGAGTAGTTCTCTATAAAAGTCAACTGTGGGAGTTGGTGCTAGTGTTATGACCTAAGGGTCATTATTTGTCATAGGAGTAATTGTGAACATGAAATGGTTCCTGAGAAAAGAAACACCGAAGCAGTTTAATTTTTGAGAGGTAGCCTTGCTTTCTGCAATAGTATTTGGGTTGTTGTTTTCCAGTGTTATTGTGTTAAATGCTGTCACTAACTTACTATACTGTCCTTAACTTGCTTGTGCTAGGGGCTGATTTTGGATAAAATAACAATGTGTGAATTCTTCTTTAATTTGCATGTTGGCAGTAGCTACAGTTTTTGAGTGGTTAATAGATGTTTACTTTATTCAAATAGTGAAGTAATAATTCCATATGGTTGTGGGCTGCTGCTAGTATGGGAACTAGTTAGAAGTTGTGAAAGACCCCAACAAAGACAGGAAGAAACTGAAGAAAATGTGTAAATATCCCTACCACAAGTTTGCTCTATGAAAGTGAATAAAGTATGATGGTTTTAGCAAAACTGTTAGGTCCATCCCTCTTTCCTCTTCCCACTCATTTGCTGTCACGTGTAGGATGGATTCTACACTGACATCTCCTTCAGTTTTCTCTGAGCTGTGTGAGGCGCTGTCATCCATTGTCTGAAGGGAAGGTTATGTTCACCCTTTGTCTCAGCCTCTGAGATGGAGTCGGAATCAGGTCAGCTTCATTTCAGAGCCAGTTCTCTCTGCCTCGTCCCACTTGGGAGCTAAGCAGTGTGTTGTCTTGGATACTTATTTCTGTATTTATGTCTGTAGTCATAGCTAACGTTACTTGAAAAATAGCTAAAATATGAAAAGTTTTTGTAAATTATTTAAAAAACAGTGCTTAGTTAGTCCCTTTAGAAATAATAGAAGATATAGTTAAATAGAAAGAATTAGTAATCACCTTTTTGACTATCCAACTTGTTTACTATTAATATTTTGATATATGTTGTTTGAACCTTGTCTTTCTGTCTGTGTGTATGTGTGTGTATCATTAGTGGATAATATTGTTTATTCTACTTGATGCCAACTTGTGAATTACTCTTGTGATTTATAAATTTAATTTACACTTTAAAATTTATATCACTTTTTTTCCTTGGTAACACTTGAAATTAATTTATTATGAAATTGTTCCATGTCAGGTATAGTAATTGAATAATATTTCATTGGATGTGCACAGCAAAATTTAATTAATCTCCCATACTTGGTATGTTTTTCTTCTTTATAAATTGGATTACCTTAGTTTCCTTGATAACTATATAAATCTGTAATTATTTCCTGGGAATAACTTCATAGAAGTGAAATTGGTTAGTCAAGTTCTATAGATATTAAAGTTTTAGGTAATTATTTTAAAATTATGTTCTTAAAAGTTCACCAGTTTTTGTTTTGAACATAGTTTGTACTAATTATGCTCCTACATTCTATATTTCAGGATTATAGATTGTAAACAGGTCACTGCTTTATGTATTATAACATATTTAGGTTATGTGATTTATTAAGCTACTGATTTGTGATCAGGCTTTTTAATATGCTACATATCAGTGGTTCTTAACTGATACAGTGTGTGGAGCTTTAGTCTATAATCTTACTTGGGTCCCATCCTAGATTTATTGAATCACATCTTTTGAGCTGGTGGTGCAGACTCCTACTGTATCATAAGATCATGCTTAAGCCCACTTCTGCTATATCACAGTGTTCCTGCTCTAGCCCCATTTCTGTAATAATAAGATTGCTAATGAAGGAATCCAGTTTGGGACACTAAACCACCTGTCTTTGTGACAGAGGGATTACCTACTATTATGTACAGGTGTTGTCTAGATCACAGTGTTTCGTAGACTTACATATCAGTTTATTATGGTAAAACTATTGTTTTTATTTTTCATTTGTAGGTCTGCAAAAGATGATTTTACATCAATTATTGGGAAATGTCAAGGTAAGAGTTTCCAAAATATTGAAATATGAAAATTTAAATTTTGTAATGATTTACAATGTTTCTGTAAAGTTTGAATAGATATTCCCAAAGTACTTACTAGTAAGATCTTATTATGACTTTATTAAACTTATTTAAAAAATTATAATTATTCTTTAATCTTTAAATGTTTTGATTTAACATATATACTTTTTAGGGCTTTGAACTTAAATTGTGTTTTAAAATATTCAAGTCTTTTTTTTTAAAGTATTTGTAAGTACTGTAGTCTTTTGTTTTGGAAGTAGTACAGGGATAAATACTTAGTTATAATTTTAAAGTTGTTCAGATTAAAACTAATAAAAATGTTTGGGATTTGATCTTTCTTACTAATTCTTCTAAGTTCAATACTAGATATTTTGTTTTATTGACAGAAAGCTAACACATTCTGGCCTCATTTGTGTTTTCTGTTCTAGAGATATTTTGTTTATGATCTAACAAAGTTTCTGAAGATTAGAGTGCAAAGCTAGCCACACTAGTAAGCCATACAGTTTAGGCAGTGATGACAAACATCTTTAATTCCAGCAGCTACATTAGTTAGTCATAGAGGCTGGGAAGTACTGGTCATGCCTTTAATCTCAGCACTAGAGAGGAATATAAGGCAGGATGAGATAGGAACTCGTTGTCTTTTTCAGTCTGAAGATTTCATAGAGGTAAGAGCTCTTTAGAGGTTTGGCTACTTTGCTTTTCTGATCTTCAACTTGAACCCCAGTATCTGTCTCTGGGTTTTTATTAGTCATGCTACATCTAATGCCCAACGTTTGGGGTACAAATTTATGAAAAAAGCCATTTGTCTGTAGCTTTGCAGCCACCTGCATAGGCTAGAGCTCCATGTGGCTGGAGTCACCGCCTTACCGCCTTGTTTTTCCTTACTATCTCATGGTGGACTTTCCTTGAACCCCCTTCTTGCACTGCTGCCAAATTAGGTAGCTGCCTTGAAATCCAATCAGACTTTTACTCTTCTACGCAGTGAGAAAATTGGGAATTCTTAAGGGAGGAATTAGTTAAAAGGGAGAGTTTGTTTTCCATGTTAAAAAATGAGGAACACAGTTACAATAGAGAAAATCTGGTCTCTATATGATTATGTAATTCATAAATTAAAAATGGAACAACTAAATGAAGGGATAATCAACTGGGATTGATATACTGTTAATTGTCATTTTGATAATCCTTGTTGTTTTGATAATTTATTCATTTATCTCTTAAAAAGTTGTTTGGTTTGACTGCCAAGATAAAGGCCTTAGAAAAACTTAATAAAACAAATCACAGAGATATTCAAATTTAGACATAGGAATTTAATGGAGAATCAGTTTCAGCATTACACTATAAGGTTAGAGATAAACAGCCTAAGGTTTTTAAACAATCTAGTAACCTTACAGGAACATCTGCCAAATGGTAGATATACCCAAGGTTATGCAAGAGTTAAATGGACTCCTTTGGAAATGTTGGATTTAAGGAGATTCAAGGAAGTAATAGTCTCAAATGACAAGCATTCACCTTTTGTGAAGCAAATGTTAAATTCAAGGTCAGTTTGTAATAGAAGTCTTCCTAAAGGCTGGGTAGACTTGGTTAAAGCTGCTTTAGAGCCTGATCCACATTTACAATGGAGTATCTGGTTCAGAGAAGAGGCTAAGACAGTTGAACAATGGAGTAAAACTAGACGTAGGGAAATCTCCCAAGATCAACTTCTTGGAGAAGGAAATTATTAACAGTAAAGAAATTGCTATTGTAGAAAGGCAATCTTTATATTATGACCGCATCCCGGCTTTATGCTGTATAGCAGCTTTGAATGCTTGGGACAGAATTGGAGAAGTAGGAAAGGAAACTAAGTCATTTACTAAAGTTATACAGGGCCCAAAGAAAGGCTTTATGGATTTCTTACAAAGATTGACTTCAGGAGTAAATAGAATGATACAAAATTCAGAGCTTAGACAAATAATAATTGAATCTTTGGCTTTTGAAAATGATAATTCTCAATGCAGAAGGATAATTAGGCCTTATAACCAAGATCAGCACCCTTAGAGGAATGGATCCAAGAGACATATAGGAAAGGTGATTTCCAGAGGTTTAAGTTAAAATAAAAATGTCAATTGTTATAATTGTGGCAAACAATGTCACCTTAAAAGTGATTGTAAACAAGGCATTCTTAGAAACAATGTTTATTCTAATCAAAACAAAATGCCCTTTCCTTCTGGATTATGCATAAGGTATAGCAAAAGCAGGCATTGAAGTATAGATCAACAAGAGATTTTCAGGGTAACACTTTGCCATCAGGAAACTCTGTGAAGGGGGGCCTCTTGCAGGCCTCTGTGCCAAATCCAGTTTAGCCATTTACTGCCATCTAGCAGAAATTCCTTCCCGGATTAATTGAAGAGCCTAATGCCTATTTTAAGAAACCATACTGCTCTGGATAATAGAACAGCTATAGAAGAGACAACAAAAAAATTTAGGGTAAACCATAAAGCCAGGATTTTGGCAAACTTCTATAAATGGACAAAGACCAGAATTAAAAATACAAATAAATGACATTATTGTCTGGTAGACATAGGTGTGATGTAGCAATAATTTCACCAAAATCTTGGCATCCAAATTGGCCTCTTCAGGAAGTAAATATTCAGCTTTTAGAGACTGAAACTTTATCTCAGGTAAAACAGAGCACGAGTTTGGTCAAATATATAGACCCGGAAGGACAGAGAGGAAAATTAAAGCCACATGTGGCTATCATAGCAATGAATTTTTGGGGATGTGATTTGTTACAGTAATAGAATACTCATATTAATATTTCCCCAGTCTTAGAAACAAACCGTAAATTAACATGTTTCTGGGAAAAATATTAGAAGGTATTATAAAGAATAGTCGCTGACCATTGAGGTTGTATAAGAACAGGGCACAAGAGCTGCTAATATTCCAAAGGCACCAATAGTCCTACCTTTTAAATGGTTGACAGACAAAGCTGTATGGGTTGCATAATGGCCTTTAACGATAGAAAAACTGCAGACTTTATTATAGCTGGTGCAGGAACAATTAAACGTTCAGCATATTGAAGAATTAATCAGTCCTTGGAATTCTTCTGTATTTGTTGTTAAAAAGAAATCTGGGAAATGGAGAATGATAACTCACCAAGATAGGATAGAGAATGGAGTATTTTCTTTGAGTTTGTCAAATGCAAATGGACTAGACATTGTTGATGCACTTATTGCCTGTATATATTGTATATAGTTACTATACTTATTGTATATAGTTTTTCTTATATTAGTTATAACCTTTTTATATTAAACAAAAGAGGGGAAATATAGTGATATTTTGTTCATGATATATCAAATAATGTTTGCCTGAAGATCAGAGTGCAAAGCTAGCCGTACTAGTCAGCCATACAGGCCCTGCAGTGGCGGCACACACCTTTAGTCCCAGCAGCCACACTAGTTAGCCATAGAGGTCAGGTGGTGGTGGTGCATGCCTTTAATCCCAGCACTAGAGAAAAATATAAAGTGAGACGAGACAGGAACTCACTGCCTTTTCCAGTGAAGATTTCATAGAGGTAAGAGCTCTCTAGTGACTTGGCTACTTTGCTTTTCTGATCTTCAGCTTGAACCCCAATATCTGTCTCTGGGTTTTTATTATTTATGCTGCAATCTGTAATATGCACATAATTTTTAAGTAATAGAGAATTTTTTTTTTTTTTTGGTTTTTCGAGACAGGGTTTCTCTGTGGTTTTGGAGCCTGTCCTGGAACTAGCTCTTGTAGACCAGGCTGGTCTCGAACTCACAGAGATCCGCCTGCCTCTGCCTCCCAAGTGCTGGGATTAAAGGCATGCGCCACCACCTCCCAGCTAATAGAGAAATTTTGAATTAACATGTATAACCTTTACTCATTGTTGCATGATCGCTATTTAGGAAGTGCTAAAGAGTAACAACTAGGTACTATGATTATACCTAAAAATTCTCAGTTGATTGATTCTAACTGTGGAACATGGTTTTTATTTTGTTACTCAAGGTCATTCTTAGCCTACCCATCTATCGTAGTCAGGGATTCTATTGCTGTGATAACTCTGTGACCAAAGCAGTGTGGTGTGGAATGTGTTTATTAGGCTTACACTTCCATATCATTGTTCACCATCAGAGTAAGTCAGGACAGGAACTCAAACAGACCGGGAACCTGGAGGCAGGAGCTGATGGAGAGGTCATAGAGGGGTGTTGCTTACTGGTTCCCCACGGCGTGCTCAAGTTACTTTATTATAGACCACCCACAGCCACCTGCCCAGGAATGGCACCACCTCCAATGGGCTGGGCCCTCCCTCTTTGATTAATTAAGAAAATACTTTAAAGGCTTGCCTGCAGCCTGATCTCATGGAAGCATTTTCATAATTAAGGTTTACTTTTAGTTTGAGTTGTTAATGTTAAATCGAGCCAGCACACCATCTTGTGACAGTTTTTTTTTTTTTTTTGGCCAGGTGTCCTGTGTTGTAGTGAACAGTTGTGAGCAGTTTTCTCAGCCCCTCTGTGCCCTCTTCCCTTGCTACAGTTCCTTCTGCCACCCAGCTGCTGTTACACTGCATTGGTTCATTAGCCTGCCCTTGTGAGGTCAAGTGCAGCTCCTTCTGCAGACCTTTCCTCAATCCTCTCCTCACCAGTCTGCGACTCTGATACTCGTCCGCCTGTAGCGACCCTTGTCCTGATTTTTCTTTTCCAACTTAGATTATGTGTTACTTCTAATTGATATAATGAGAATATTTGACCAAAAGAACTTAAGGAAGAAAGCATTTATTCTAGGTGGCTCAGGTTTTACAGTTCGTTGTGGAGGTGGGAGTGTGTGACCACTCATTCCATTGGCTAAATAGTCAGGAAGCAGAGAGAGGAGAGTGCAGGCAAGGTGGGGTTGTAAGAGCTCAAGGCCCACCCTTCACTGGTACACTTCCATGAGATGACTCACTTACAAAACATCTACAGATTTTCCAATAGTACCATTGCCTGGGGACCAAATGTTCAAGTACACGAGTTTGTGGAGAATATTTCTCAATCAAACTGTAACAGATTGTAAAGTCTCTGAAGGCAGGGTTCCTCTGTTATTCAGCTTAAAAAAAAGATTTCTAGTGCTCCCCATACTTGGTAGTTACATACATTTCTAGGGTCTAGCATGCTTTCCCACGCAGGATCGACACACATGACAGTTACATACATTTCCAGTCACACATGGTAGTCACATAGATTTTTGTTGTCTCTGTTAAATCGTGGGAGCTATAAAATTATTTTTTATGAATGAGTATGTATTTGTCTGTTCTTGGCTAATTTTCGAAACTTTTGAGAGTAAATTGTAGGAGACTGCTCTTTAGTTTCCCAGTGCCCAGACCCTAATAATTACACAGAAACTATATTAATTACAACACTGCTTGGCAAATGACTTAGGCACATTCCTGGCTAACTCTTACATCTTATATTAATCCATTTCTATTATTTTATATTTTACAATGAGGCTTGTGGTTTGTTACCTCTTGTTTCTTGGGCAGCTACATGGTATCTGCCTCCTTTGGCAGCTACATGGCATCTCCTTGACTCCACCTGCTCTCTCTGTATAGCCATTCCAGCCTGGCTATATTCTGCCAAAGCAGCTTCATTCATTGACCAGTAAAAGCAACACATAGACAGAAGGTCATCTCACATCAGTAAATGTATATTTATTTTATATTTTGTATACTATAGTATATATGTACATTTTTGAATAGCATCAGTCAGGCTTTGTGTTTCTCTTTATTTAGTGTGTATACAAACCACATTAGGACCTTGCGCATTGGTAAGTCCTTTCTGTGGAGTAACTTTTTCAAGATAATGAGAAGCAGTGTTTAAATGTTGACTGTCAACTTGGAACTCAGGTATATCCTGAATTAACTTCATGCACTTCTCTCGTTGATAGTTGCTAGACTAGGTCAGATCTGCATAGGGGTCAAGAAGTCTACAGAAGAGTCATGTGGGATGTTCAATCGCCTATTTGCCAGTGCAGTTTTCTTGCTGGTGGAAGACTTAGGGAGTCTGAGACAGGCCTCTTCTGAGCATGCTCACTCAGTGTTGGCGTGATCCTGACACACAGGGAGGGCCCCTTTGAGTGTTTGCATTAGGAACCTGCTCTTAGCCAGCAGGTAAACTAAGATGCCACAAGTTAACATGAAAATAGGAAGCTTCAACTGTTCTTTATTTTGTACATAGTGTATTTGTTAGACTTTTTTAGTGCGTACAGTTAATGTGGCAGCCTAGATGAGATAATGTGGTGAGAACTAATGGTTTGTTTTGTGGGCTTCTGAATGTCAGAATTTATGACCTTAATGTTGCATTAATAGCTTCTCTCCATTTCATATAATGCAAGGCAATGATCATTTGCTTATTATTTGACTTATCTTTATGGGAATCACTCCCATATGCCAAATGATATTTCATGTGTGTGCCTGGAGAAGAGGGGCCAGATTGTCGTTAATGCATTTTTGAGACTGCATATTGCAGAGTCTGCAAACTGAAATAGGAGCTATTTGGTTCCACTTTGATATTTTTCAATTATTGTTTTATAAAAGATAGGCCATTTGAGAATGATTGAAATGTGGGCTGGAAGTTGTTTGACTCTGTTCACCAGACCATTGATGGCAATTCAGTCTTCTTCTTCTGCCTTAAAAAGGGCAGATGGGATTAGACTTTTGAAGAGCTGTGGTGTTGAGTTTTTGTCCTCTTGCCTACTGCAGGAACACCGAGAGAGCCTATTGGCCTATTGATGCAGGCTGGGCAGGCTGATGGCTCCTGGTTGCCACTTACTTTTTGAAGCCTCCTCAGCTTACTGTTAGATGCTGTGCAAGCACGGTTTCTTTAAATATGTGTCTACATGAAAAATATCAGGGACATAAACTATTTGAAATGCCCAGACTTTGAAACAAACTGCTCAGTTTTTAAAGTGTGAGTCCAGTGTCTCAGGTTACCCAACATCCCTTTGCTCTCTCTCTCTCTTTATTTTTGTATTTTTAGTGAATTTTTTTATTATTGAAAACATAGTATACATTCTTAGTAGCAACCAAGGATGAACAAAAATAGACATTAAAATCCATCTGATTTTTAGGAGTTTTTCTCTAATAATGTAGCACAAGATATTCTACACAAGTAAACTGTAATGAAATCTGGGATACTTGCTTGTTGATGGCCATGAACTCTTTTTTAGGCTGATGTTTTAGACAGACTTTCCCAGGTTGCCTTTTCAACCCAGTTTTCATTCTAGATGTAGGTATTTGGACACAGGTATTCTAATTATCAAGAGAACCCTAAGCATTTCGATAAACTTGATCTCTGAGTAGCAAGCGACTCAGTATCATATTTGATTACCTTTAGATCAAGATCATTATTAGACCTTTATGCAGATACAGTCATCAAAATATTGCACCTATATTCATGAGGAATATAGGTATGTACTTGTTTTCACATCCTGGTTTTATACTTTGTTAGTGATGGTCTCAAAATTGGAGTGGGTGTTGCTTTTTTATTTTCTGAAGAGTTTGCATGGAATCTGAATTGTTTTTTTCTTAAATGTTTTATAGAATTTATGAAAAAAGTTGACTTTTTTATAAGCAGGATTTGATTCAATTTTAAAACATGTTAAAAATTTAAAAAATTTTGACTTTTGCATGAAATTTTTCATACAATTCATAGCTATAAAGTAGTTTATAACATTCTCTGTTTTATGTTTTCTATTATCACTTTACTATCCACTGGAATCTGTACTGATACCACTTTTGTTGGTTCTAATATTTGTAGCTTACATCATCTTCTCTTTCTCTTCATTCAAGCCAGATTTTTGTCAGTTTACTAGTGTTCCTCAGTCATAAAAATTTGGTTGTTGGTTTCTTTTTTGTTGTTGTTGTTTATTTTCTTTGACTTTTGGCTTTATCTTTTTTCCTTTGCATGCAGATTTTAAGTTGCTTTCATTTTGCTAGGTAGAAGATGGAAATTTAGATAATTAATTTCAAACCATCATTATTTAATTATATTTGCTATTTATTTGAGGCAGGGATTGCTACTTAACCCAGGCTGGCCTGGAGCTCACCATCCTCTGTGTGCTTTTATTTAATAAAAATTATTTATTTATTTATTTATTTATTTATTTATTTATTTTTTATACTTATTTAGTATATGTGCCTGATAGGCAGCATTTGATTGGATTTTACCTTTTTTATGCTCTAAGTAGTTCCGTCATTTAATTGGAATGTTTAGAATATTTATATTTAATACAGTTATTGATTTGGTTAGGATTAGTCTGTCTACTTTGTTTTTCTATCTTTTTCATTTGTGATGTACAGTCCATCTTGAAACTTATTATTTGATTCATTTTAATAATAAATGTAATAACATAGTTGTAATGAATAATACAGGAAAGTAGAAAAAGGTAATAATACTTTTCATTTTAATTTGCTCTCTTATATATTGAAATTAATAACTTAAAATAACCCTTCTATAATCTTGTGTACACATGAATTGGCTTTTTAGATAATGGAGTAGGATCATGCAGTTTATTTCGTTTTCTTCAATATATTGTGTTGATAGTGTCCCACTTCTTAATTAGTTAGTTGATTTCTTTAGCCAGGTCTCAGTCTGTTGTGCATGCTCCCCTAGAATGCACTTTTGGGCTGGTTTCCTGCTTTAGCGCCTCCGACGCCAGCCTCACCTGCTCATTAGCTTATGCTCTAGTCATTTTGTGTTGTGTGACCAAATTTGCTGACGGAAACCATGTAGGATGAAGGATGGGTGGCTGCCTTGTCAGCTTGATGGTGTTTAGAATGAGCTCACAGACAGATGTCTGAGTGTCTGTTCGGGGGTTTACAGAGATGTTTAGCAAAGGAGGGAAATCCTGAGATGGTAACGCCAAATAGGACACCTTCTTCAATTTTAAGGATATCAGAGATCCATGGGACATTCAATTATGTAAGCAACATGATATGATGTGGTAAATACTTCAGAAGGGTTTGCGCTCAGCATATTTGGTGCACAGAGACCACTGTCTGTATTGAAGAGTCAAGGAAGGAGAGATGCGGCTGGAAAGGGACCATCTAGCAGGGGTAGTGAAGTGCGTGGAGGGCACAGATTTGTTGATTTCCCAGGTGCTGAGGCCGGTGTTGGGAGTGTCAGGGGGGATGCGAGGGAGGGGAAGCTAGAATACCATGATGGGCTCTTTTGTGAAGGATCGTCTGTGTATATTGAGAAGTCAGTACTTGTGTTGTTGGAAGCAGAGCCATCAGGGATTTTAGGACAACAGGAAGATGTGATCTGTTTATCTTCCTATTTGAAAAGTTACCTTTGGAAAATGCCAAGGTGGGAAGAGAAGAGAGACACACGTGTGAAGAGTAGGTACAGAGGAGATGAGACCTGGCTGCAGGGACGAATCAGAGGCCGCATGCTCTTTGTAACTTAGTACCCATCAATCAGCATGTCTGCATCTCACGCTCTCCACCGTCCTCTCTCTGGAGCCACTTTTGTGTGCTCAGATTTTGTGAGATCAGCTTTTTAAGATTTCATGTATGAATGAGATTGTACAGTATTGTCTGTGCCTGCTCATCTCATTTAACATAAAGATCGTCAGTTTCTCCATCTTGATGCAAATGATGGGACTGTATTCTTTTATGGCTGAAAAGTATTCCATTAAACACATGTATATATCTGATTTTACTTATCTATCATCACTTGATAAATATACTTTCTGTTCCTTGTCTGTTATAAATAATGAAGTAACAACATGGGAGCGTAGTTATCTCATAGATCTCATTTGCTTTGAAAATAATCAGGAATGAGACTTCAGAGTCATAAGGAAGATTTATTTGTAATTTTAAAATCAATTTGCATATGGTTTTATTAGGACTATTAATATATTTATTATCAAAATTTTAAAACTTTATGATTAGAAATAGCCCTTAATTTATCTGCCTTTATACATATATGTATGTATAATTTATTTTCATATTTATTTCTTAGGTTATATCTTCTGATAATATACACTGCCTTTACTTAAAAACTCTCGGTTGTACTTTTAATGTTGTGGATTTTTAGAGGAGCTGAACTCAGTGGCTTGGAATAATTGCTGATTTTTACTAACTCTAGGCTAATGCTGCTTAAATTTTTTTCTACTTATGACTCTAATTTGTCTGTGAAATTTATTGTCCCCAGGTATATAGATATAGAAACTAGATCTACAAATAAAATATTTATTGAAAATAAACCATACAAAATGTATTTATAAATATTTTGGTATGTGTATGTATATATATATATATATATATATATATAAATATATAATCTTATCTTTTATTAAAGAGGAAAACAAACCTTCATACTAATGAGATACATGTACTTGCTTATGTGGTACTGCACAATGTCAAACATCTTTAGTGTTTTGCAGAGTTTGGCTGCCATTTTGATTTTGTAGTCATCAATGCTGAGAATATGCTTCGCAAAAATACATAGTACCAATGACAGAAGTATGTTTAATACCATTTAAAATTGTGCCCTAATTCTAAACCAAAATTCTTTGAAGTTTCTCAAGCCGTCAACTCAACTAACAATTTTAAAACCAAACATTCAAACACAGTACAGTCCAAATATTTGATACATGCTGAGAAATAATAGGAAAGTATTAGAAGTCTTTATTTTCTGTAAAAATGTTTTTCTATAAGAGCAGGCAATTTTGTGTGTATAGTAAAGAGACTAGGTCATTGTATGCTGTCATTTTTGAGTCCTATGAGGATTTCAGGCTGTCTTCCTTGGTGTTGCATGGTCTGACATGTCGTGCATGTCCAAGGTGAGTGTGCTGTACCGCTAGGGAGTTCAGTATGGGTGAACACTGCCGGGGACACTTCAGATTTATTATGTGTTTGAGTTTGATTCAATTTTTGGTCATCGTGTGCCCCAAATATTTTTATCATTCTCACACTTTTCTTGACTCCCACAGTTAGATTTGCCACCCCATACAGCAGCACAGTTTAATAACTTGTGCTCTGGGCTTTTGATTACTCTCAATTTCATCAGTATTTGGAGTGGCTTATTAGAGCTCTGGCATCAGTAAGCTGCTTTGCTTATGAAGTAATGGAGCCAAAGTTTGCCATGGTTTGTGCCCTGAAGTAGGTTTCTGGGAACTATTGTTTTGACTGAGCATTAGATCACTTTAGGAGATGAGGTACTTACCGATTATTTATGCTAGCTACAGTCATTTAAACTATTTTCTCTCTATTATATATTGTTTAAAATGCCTCCTTTCTTTTTGCTCTAGTTCCAAAGGACCCAAAGCCCCAGTGGAGACGGGTAGCATGGAGTTATGACTGCACGCTCCTGGCTTATGCTGAAAGTACCGGGACTGTAAGGGTGTTTGACCTCATGGGAAGTGAGCTCTTCGTCATTTCCCCGGTGTGTGTACATTTTAAATCACCCGCCCCGTGTGTCTTCTCTGTATAAGTTGCAGTGGATGAGTGTGAAGAGAGGCAAAATGCAAGTATAAATGAGAATAATAAGCTATGATCTTAAAATATTAGCATCTAGTTAGATAATTGTACTTATGTGGTTTTTATTCTTTGTATTTGTTAATGCACCTTGTAGGCATAAGCCATTTTACAACAAGAACTGAACAGAAATGATTAAAGTCTTTGGTTTTTGTTTTTTAAGACAGGGTTTCTTTGGAGCCTGTCCTGGAGCTCTGCCTGCCTCTGCCTTCTGAGTGCTGGGATTAATGGTATGCACTACCACTGCCCGGCTCAGAAATGATTAAACTCTTAAGATTAGGGGATGTCTGAATTTAAAAGGTTTTTTTTTTTTTTTTTTTTTTTTTTTTTATTTCAGTCAATCAGGTAGAGACTAGCAAAGGATCAGGTCCAGGGAAAATTTCTCCTGTCTTTCAGGAGCAAGGCTCCAGTTAGAAACTGTCTCCTGGACTCAGAGTGAAGGATTGTGTGGTAGTCTCAAGAGAATGGAAGCATGGTTTCAGTGGATCTACATTGCTATAGAAAGGAGGGATGGGATAATGTTGTTGAAGGAGCTGTGGGCTGCGTTCCTGCCACCCAGCTCCCAGCCGACTAGCTAGCTTATGCCCCAAAATAACAACACACAAATTGTATTCATTTAAACATTGCTTGGCCCATTAGTTTCTAGCCTCTTCTTGGCTCTCATATCTTGCTTAACCCATCTCTAATAATCTGTGTAGCACCAGTCTTACCGGGAAAGATTCAGCATGTCTGACCTGGTGGCTTGCTTCATCGCATCTGCCCAGAGAGGAGAGGAGGCGTCTACCTCACTTCCTCTTCCTCCCAGCATTCTGTTCTGTTTACTCCACCCACCTATGTTCTAACCTATCAGGCCAAGCAGTTTTTTTATTAATTAACCAATGACCTTCCTCCATCATAGTGTGAAGCAGGGAAGCTTAGGATGTGAGGACCATCTGTAAGGAGAAGCAGTCCTTGTTTATGGACTTGCGTGTGGGCCTGGTGGTTGGTCCTGATGGGGTTTAAGTCACAGTTGGAGCATGAACAGTGTGTGGGCCTCAGGCACTGCTTCCTCCATCTCTGGCCCTCATCGTTCCATTTAGGACATCTCAGTTTCTCTTTTATCATGGTATGGATTGTTGATAGGCTATTGTGAGGGAAGAAACCCGTGAGTTGTTGCAAAAGTTACCTTAAAGGGGAGAGTAGAGAAAAAGCAATGGACTGACTTAGGAAGTTAATGTTGAGAGCCAATGATAGGGAATGATTTTCCTAAGAAATAACAAGTGGAAACATGGAAAGACTGAACAGAGCTCAGATTATAGAAGTTCCACAAAACCTAACTAAGGTTCAAGTTACCATTTAACAGGCAAGTGCTGTCCAGTGGGACTGTAATGAGCACTATCTATGCGGTCAAGGGTAATTTTACATTTTCAAGTGGTTGTCATGGGGACGTGTAAAATTTATGGAGACTGTGTTTTATTTAATTACAGTACATCCAACACATGATCATTTTAGCATGTAATCATTGCTAAATGTTGTGAGGTGTTTGCATTTTTTGCTTTGGTACTAAGTGTGAAATTTGGCAAGTGCTTTGATATTCATGTTTGTAGACTCTGTGTCTGGATTAGACCTTTGTGGGTGTTTGTTGAACAGTTCTAGATCACGAAGAACTCTTTGAAATGTTGGAACAAAACTTTTTTTCTCCATTTTCTTGAATTAATTTCTGTGGGCCTGCAAATTAATTTTTAAAGGAGACAGATTAGCATAATAAAATGTTTATTTGGTACCTGTATTTCTGAATGCATGGGGCTTGATAGAAAAGTGAAAAACCTAAAGAAATAGTTTGAGCCAGGAGCTTATATCCTGTAAACTGTGGAGATGTGGCTTTACAAGGGCAATGGAGTGTGGGCTGCTCGGGTTGTTGCGCTGTGGGAAATGATGTGGAGATACATGAAGGACCGACTAATCTTTAAAAGACTCACATGCTTATTTAGATGTGCCTCTTTTTTCTCTGCCTACTTCAGAGGGACACTATCACCAACAGAAATTTGTGCCTCATTTTTAAGTAATGGAAGAATAGAGGGCCTTGTCTGTCCATTGATTTTTAGTTGCTTTAGCCTAAAATAGTCTTGCCAAGATGGAACATTCTGATCACGTTCTAGGTAGATACTGTTATGTATGCCTCCAAATGTGCTTAGACTTTCAGATCTCCATCAACATGGTTAGATAGGTGCTTGATGGAAAGGCTGACATTGAGTGTGCATTCTCCCCTCTGAATTGTTGAGTAGGCTTGTGGAAAGTGCCTGAAGTCTTTTTAGCATAGACTGTTGCAGTGGAGATTAATACTTGACAGCTTATGTCTGGGAAGAGGCTGAATGGTGGCATCTCCTGCTTTTTCCCCCTCTTGATTTTACAGGGAATTTGAATTGGAATGTGCTTATTTGGCTGAGCATTTCAAGGAGCCTGCTGTGGTCTAAACTTGGTTTCACAGCCAACGTCTGGGATATTGTCTAGTTATGTGCTATTTTTCTGCTACCTCTATAATAACTCAATTTCCTGTTTCAGGCATCTCTTTTTCCTGGTGACTTGAGCTATGCCATAGCTGGATTGGTATTTTTAGAATACAAAGCAAGTGCACAGTGGTCTGCAGAGCTCTTGGTCATCAATTACCGAGGAGAACTTAGAAGTTACCTTGTCAGGTAAAAATGCATTGGAAATCATTTTGATGTGATGTTTATTCTTCTGAGCTAGTGTCTGATATTGATGTTTCTTTTTGTTGAACTATGAAAAATTGCAAATGCATTAGTCACTTCGAAAGACTTGTGTAGTGAATACTCATACATTTATTTCTTGTATTTCATAGTGCATTAGAAGCGTCAAATGCTTGAGAATGCATATTATTAAGAGTTCATTATTTTATCATAGTTTTTTCAGAGATGCACTCTGCAGACAGTGGTATGCACATATCTTAATTGTAACTCTCTGTGAGTTTGATTAGTGCATTGATTTGTACCATTCAGACCACTGTCAAGAAATAGAACATTGTCACCATACTAGAGAGCTCCCTCCTCTCTCCCTTTTCCACATCTACCCAAGACAACTACTATTTTCAAAGACTTTATTTTTAATCATAAATTAGCTTTGCTTATTGAGACAGTTCACATCAATGGAATCATATATATATATATATATATAATATAATATAATACAATATTTGCAGAAATCTCATTCATTCAACATATTTTGAAATTCACTTATTTTGGTATATCATTACTTTATTCCCTTTTAACCAATGATTCATCTTTCATGAATTATACAAATATATTTACATTTATATAC
Source organism: Microtus ochrogaster (assembly GCF_000317375.1). NCBI lineage: Eukaryota > Metazoa > Chordata > Mammalia > Rodentia > Cricetidae > Microtus > Microtus ochrogaster. The sequence goes on along the minus strand of NW_004949108.1, from coordinate 7,716,344 downwards.
ACAGGTATCTCATGGTTTGTTTATTCATTCCTTTTTAGATAGACTTTTCAGTTTGGGGCTGTGGCAAACTGGACCATTCTTGACCATTGGATCATGACACAGATTGTATGATGGCCATTCTTGCATAAGTCTTTATGGATAACCATTTTTATTCTTCCTGGGCCATTATCTTCCAATGGGATTGCTGGGTCATAGGGTCATGTAGTTTATTTTTATATGACACTTTCAGACGTTTAAACAATATGATTGTATCAGTCATCTCCCCACTGTAGTGTGTCTGGTTGTTTTATGTCTTCAATAATGGCTGGTGCTGTCTGTCCCTAAAGCCTAGCTGCTACAGTATCTACTGGTGTCCATGGTGGTTTAATGTTACTTATTTCTGTTTTGCTTTCTTTAACTTAGTGTTGGAACAAATCAGAGCTACCAAGAGAGTCACAGTTTCAGCTTTAGTGGTCATTATCCTCATGGGATAAATACTGCTGTTTACCACCCTGGTCATAGGTAAGCAGCCCTCTGTTCTCTTATTTACTCGACTATTAGGTACATATATAAATCTTGGTGTCTTCAGTCTGTACTTGTGTATAATTGCATTTAGTATCTATGACATTGTATTTATATTCTGGTCCTTCTGCCTCTGAGCCAGACACTGGAAATTTCATTGAGAAGTTTGTCCTGTTCTATTAGCCTTCTAGACCTTCTCTCTCTTTTCTGTATGCAATACCTGTCACTATTTGGAGGACTAAGGAAGGACCGCGTCTGCAGTGCTTTCCTATGAAAGGGTCTCAGTGGACATCACCTGTCCACTTACAGAGTCAGGTTAACTTGTTGCTTGCGTTGTATCTCTCAGTAAGTCTGCTCTCTTCTTCACGGTTACTCTGCTTCGTTTACCCACCATCCCCACTGGGGTTTACTTGAAACCATGAATGTTTCTACTGTTGGTGATGTTTCCTCTTTGTAGCTGGAGACTGAAGTTGACATGTGTTTTGTTAGTTGGCCAAGTTACCTGTGTGGTTCTCTAAATGGATAGAGTATCAGATTTTGAGTCAGTTGAACAAAACATGAGATCTAAATTTTTAGTTCAATTCGTGTCTACTAGTGAGTCTTAAATATTCTGTCATTATGCTTGAATCTCAGGCCAAGAATGTGTACAAGCTTTATATGCCAGTCACAGGTAAGTCTATAGCTTTTTGTTCAGGATTTTATAAAATTTTTATAAGGTAGAAGAGCTTGCATACATCTGGTCATGGACACATAGACACATACACACAGTATAGACACACACAGACACATAGACACAGGCACACACACATAGTCACAAACACACAGATACACACACACACACATAGATACATACACACAGACACAGGCACAAACATAGATACAAACACACAGACACATGCACACATACATAGATGCACACACACAGATACGTACACACAGACACACAGGCAAATACAGGCACACACACACAGACACATGCATACAGACACACAGGCAAACGCAGGCACATACACATAGATGCACACACACACAGACACACAGGCAAACACAGGCACACAAGACACACAGACACAGGCATACAGACACACAGGCAAACGCAGGCACATACACATAGATGCACACACACAGACACAGGCACACAGACATGCACACACAGAGACACAGGCAAACACAGGCACACATACATAGATGCACACACATAGACACACAGACACAGGCACACACACAGACACAGGGACATACACTCACATACACACACCCCCACGTTCGTGATCCCGTTGGCTTGTCAGAGAGGAAACACTAAACATTACTGTTAGTTGTAAATCTTATTCCCTCTCCTTCCTCACAGTGTTATCACTTCCTCATATTTAGTTGTCTTGTTTTCATTTCATATCCATGGAATCACATAGAAGATACAGCAGTCTTGCTCTCCGACTTGATGTTTGATTTATATTGCTCTAGTTCATTTATTAACACTAGTAGGGAATTTCATTTTATCTTGACTATGCATCATGTTTCTTCATTCTCCTGTAGATAAAAATTTGATGTTTTCAGGATGTTTTAAAAGTTGGTAAAGTTGTAGTGTGCTTACAGACATTGCATATTACTTTGGCACATATGTGCATGAGTATCTGCAGGATGCAGAACCAAGATTTGATTGGCTGGACTATTGGGAACATCTCCAAGTTCTTCAGATAATGCCTCCATTTTTCACAGTAGTTGTACCAATTTACCATCAGCATATGAGCCTTTCTGTTATTTCTCATTTCTTTTTGTTGTCCGTAATAAGGCCTGCTTGTTTGTTCCCAGCTGTCAGCCCGGAAATAATCACACAGAAACTGTATTTTTTTTACTTTTTGAAGTTTTATTTTTTGTTTTTTTTTCTCTTTCTGTTTCTCTGTTTTTCTTTTTCTTTTTTTTTCTTTTTTATTTTTTTTAGAAACTATTATTTACAATACTGTTTGGCCAATTAGCTCTAGCTTCTTATTGGCTAACCCTTATATCTTAATTTAACCCATTTCTATTAATCTGTATATTGCCATGAGGCTGTGACTTACAGGGTAAAGTTCCTGGCATCTGTGTCTGGTGGGGCTACATGGCTTCTCTCTGACTCCACCTCCTTTCTCCCAGCATTCAGTTTAGCTTTCCCCACCCATCTAAGTTCTGCCCTATCAACAGGCCAAGGCAGTTTCTTTATTCACCAATGGTATTCACAGCATACAGAGGGGAATCCCTCATCAGTTGTTGCTGTGTTTTTCCCTTTTATTGAAAGTAGATTATTTTTCATACAATATGTTCTGATATTTTCCCTTCCTCCTATTCCTCCCAATTCCGCGCCATCTTCCTTCCCATCTCAGTTCACACCCTTTGTGTCTCTTCTTTTAGAAAACAGGGAGGCATCTAAGGAATAATAAGATAAATAAAACAAAGACAACCAAATTGAAATAGGACAAAACAACCAAATAAGAAAAAGAGCCAAAGAAAAAGCACAAGAACTTCATTTAGATGCAGAGGCACATGTTTGTACACATGGGAATCCCATAGAAACACAAAACCAAAAGACAGAATATATAAGCAAAGGACTTGTGAAGTTTAAAATAAAAAATGTCCTGACTTAACACTCTGAGACAAAGAACCTCCAAAGATGCCATTGAGTTTATTTTGTGTTGACCATTTACTACTGGGCATTCTGCCTCCCCTTTGGAGTGGTTTGTTTCTCCAGTGAGACTTCCTGAGAGGAAACTCCTTTATTTGTAAGATAGAGATGGATCCCTGTTTAGGGGTGTGTGTGTGTGTGTGTGTGTGTGCGTGCGTGCGTGCGTGTGTGTGTGTGTGTGTGTGTGTGTGTGTGTTCCTTCTCCTTTCAGCTCTAGGACCCCATCTGGTGCAGACCTGTGCAGGTCCTGTGCATGCTGCCTCAATCTCTGTGAGTTCATATGTGCATTTATTCTTTTATTTATAGGGCCTTGTTTTCTTGGCTTTCTCCATCCCTTCTTGCTCTTAGACTCTTTATGCCTCCTTTTTCAAAGGGTTCCTTGAACTCTCTGGTTAGTTAAAAATTCTTGTTAATTACCAACCCAGGAATGGTGGTGCATGCCTGTAACACCATGATACAAAAATCTAAGCACCTAACTACCTGTGTTTTAGTGGTAGTGGTCCGTTTAATGAGTTTTAGAAAGTTCGACATATTCTCTCAGTGAAGGAGATGCTCTCCTGGATTCTACAGTCAAAGGTAACTCCCGAGAGCAGTTGGCTCAGAGATGGATGGCATTGATGTTCCTGGTGGAGAATTGCTGTCAAGCAGGGATGAATGTAAATATCCCCCTGGGAATGATAAAACATTTGCCTTGTGGTTTATATTTTCATTGTGTGGTCTTTTTTTAAATGAAAGAAGGTGAAATATTTATCACAGCTTTGTTTGTTTTCTCCTTCTGTAGTAATATGAGCATGTGACATTCATCATCTGCGAGGGTTTTATAAGTGCACAATAAATCAGCCATAGAGGAGTTGGAATGAGTTGATAACACACAAACTCATGGTTTTTATGAAATTCACTGTGTTGTCTGGTGCTGCAAGCTTTGTTCAAGAAGAGAAATTGAGATGGTGAATTGAGTAACATAAAACAGGAATTAATTGGGCATCTTGGGAGTACACTCTATGGTCATGCTTGTTTATTTCCCCTCCATATCTAAGCCAACCCAAGAAATATACTTGATCCTCCTTAAACAATCAGAGTTTCTCATCCCTGCTCCCCTTCTCCATCTACCCTGGGTGCCACCACTCTCCTCCCTTTCTTTTTTTTTAAAATACTGTTTAATATACATTTTAAATGACACTGAATACTTTAAACAGGGTATAGTCTTTTTTATTTTTCTTTTGTTCTTAATTTAATTGAATTGTAAATACATGTATGCAAAAATTTGTTCTATTCAACTTTGAATTTCTATTAGGTGTTGTTAACTACAAAATTACTGTTCAGTAGTATTGACCTCTTTAGACTTTAGATCCTCTATATCATGATTTTGTTTTGTTTTGTTTTTCGAGACAAGGTTTCTCTGTAGCTTTGGAGCCTGTGCTGGAACTAGCTCTTATAGACCAGGCTGGCCTTGAACTCAGAGATCTGCCTGCTACTGCCTCCCGAGTGCTGGGACTAAAGGCGTGCACCACCACTGCCTGCTCGGCTATATCATGAATTTTCAGGCTGGATGTCATACTGGAATAAGCTGTTTTTTGCCAGTCTATTTGTACTTACTGTCAGAAAATACCGGAGTGTGCTTTTCTTTTTCTTTTTTTGTTCTTGTTTTTTCTTTCTTTCTTTCTTTCTTTCTTTCTTTCTTTCTTTCTTTCTTTCTTTCTTTCTTTTTCTCTCTCTCTTTCTTTTTTCCTTCCTTCCTTTCTTTTTTTCTTTCTAGAAAAGAGCTTTATTTTGGCTTAGAGTCCTAAAGGTCTAAGGTCCGTCGGCATTATTTGGTAGATAGACTTCATGCTGGAATCCTGTGGCCTTTCATGGAAAGAGGGCAGGAGAGAGAGAGAGGAGGGGAGTTGGGGGTAGGACAGAGAGAGAGGAAGAGGGAAGAAAGCTCCCAGCCACCGTCTGGTTTCGCTACCACTAGGTTTGGAGATTTCCCAAATGGAGGTTCCCCTAATTGTTTTATCTATTCCTCATATCATAAAAGTCCCCATCTCTTAGCACTATAGTTAAGTTAATTTTGTTTACCCTCTTAGTACTTCTCAATAGAGATCAAATTTCAACCCATGGAACCAGAGCCTTGGGTTACAATCAAACCATAGCACTATTCCTTATAAATAGTTGAATAAATTAGAAAAAGAGGCCCTTTAGTTTTCATTTGAACATCTTATCTGTAACACTTGTCTTTCATACAGTCCGTGGGAAGTACCTGACTGATGAATAATGCAAGCCAGAGCTGTGCAGAGGGAGAGCTCAAGCCTTTGGATGATTGAAAATATACTGTTCTCGAAGTGAACGTTGTCTTAAGCCAAACTTGACGCAGCATTTACAGAGGACAATAGATAGGACATCAGCTTGTCTTGAAGTGGATAATCATCAGCTAAGGGTGACTTGCAATGCTGAAGAGTAGTTATGTCAAATCTGTCCCCTTACCACACGGTAGTCGGGGCTGTGCTGTTCTAGGAGGCTTTGAAGGTGGAAGAGGACACACATAGTCGTTAGGGAAGTAGGGAACACTTTCAAATAGTGGAGTGTTGAACGCTGAAGAGCTATGCTTTATGGGGTGCTGATTTGGTTATTCCGGATGGGTTTCTGTTTGTTTTTTCTCTTGATCAAAATATTTTGAATATGTAACTCACTATGCTGGCAGAGTTTGATCATTAGCGCTCTCCAGATGGATACCAGCTAAGTAGGCTACAACTTGTTAGCCTCTTTATCTTTGTGGTGAGGAATAGTGTATGATTGGTGATATATGGTAATGGTGGTAAGTTTTTGGCAGTTGTGGCTTGACCTTGGCTTATTATTGAAATAAAAAATGGGAATCAGTTTGGGGCCCCCTCCCTTGTCATTGCTCCTCTGGAGATTCCTTGGTAGGCTGTGTTGGTTCTTGTAATAGAGTTCAGTTTCATGGGGCTGATGCTGCTCTGCTGCTTGGTTGTTGCTTTGGATCTCATGATTTTTTTCCCTCCCTCCCCCTCCTTCCCTCCCTCCTTCCCTCCCTCCCATCTTCCATTCTTGTCTTTTGTTTTTTTGAGTGTTTTGATTTAACTTGGCATTTTTTTTAATGTCTGGATTTTACTAATCTTGAGGAATATTTTTTGTGCTTTGATTATATTTTCTTGTGTAGATGTAAGAGCCACTCTATAATCCCCCTTTCTTCCTTTCTCCCTCTCTCCCTCCTTCCTTCCCTTCTTCCTTCCCTCCTTCCCAGAGAAATCAACTTGGCCAAACTGAATTTCTTTCTATGCTCTGAATGCTGCCTCTTGTTTATTTTGGGAGTGAATGAAGAACGGCAAGACTTACCTTGACTTATTTTATAAGAATTTTACTTAGTTTTGTTTGAGAGGAACAATGGGTTCGTGTGTGTGTACATATATGAAATATGATGTTATATACTTTTGAGCCCTTTATTATTTTGAAAAGTCTGGTCTTTTTTTTTTTTTTTTAATGGTGCTGAGATGTAGCCCCATACCTTCTGTCTGGTAAACAAGTGCTCAACCATTGAGCTCCTCCAGTTCTTTAAGTATTTTAAAATTTTGGGCCATGAGTATCTTTTTCTTTCCTTGTTTCATTTTTGTGTGCATTCTGGTCATTGTATATAATATACAACACCAGGAATTGTTGGTTATTTCTTTTCTTTTCTTTTTTTTTTTTTTTGTGGGCCAGAAGTGATTTTACACCACTAGATGGCAGATTCTTCCAACATTTCTAGAATTAAGACCCTTAATAAGCCATTTCTAATTCTTGAAATGCTTTTTCAGTGTGACTCTTCATCAGCATTATATAAAGTCTTGGTACTGAAGGACTTGTATCGCCTGTCTGTCCTTTTCTCAGGCAGCTGTGCCTGCTTCTCTGTTGCTGACCCTGTTCTCTGCCCCCTTGCTTTATTTAAGCTCAAGTTAATTCGGCTCCTTACCGCCCCCCCCCCCTCTGTGTGTGTGTATGTGTGTGTGTGTGTGTACTTTCTTCCCCAGTGTCACTTCATTCATTTATTTTTTTTCTGGAACCTGTGTTCTTTCTCTGACTTTGAGAGTTGGAGCATTAGAGCTGGAACAGCCTTCATCTGTCATTGGTTAAACTCTTCATTTTTCAGGTGGGAGAGCTGCAGCTTAGAGAGGTTAAGCCAAGGACGAAGACTGTGTCTTATCTTTGTGCAGCTACAGTTCTTTGAACAAACTACCTAGGTAGATTTTTCCAGAGTGAAGCACACTGGGTAAATGCTGTAAAGGATACAGTGATGAAGTGGACACCACCCAAATGGCTCCAGCTCAGTGATAGAATTATGATTTGATTAACTGTTGCAGTGCATTGTGCTAAGTGCTCAAGGAAGAGATCATGATTAAATATTTGTGAGGCTAAGGGTGCTTCGTCTCCTGTTTCTTCACTTGTTCTTTAGAGACTGCAGACACTCACTGCATTTCCTGAAGTTCTCCGTGCACTGTTGCAGCCTAGCTGTACTATGCAGCATGTTCCCTTGGCCTGAGTGATATAACTTAACCCACTTGTCTGTCTGGGAACTTTTCAAAGGCTGCATCCCTGTGATGCCCTCCCTAACGTCTTTCTTCATGCCCTTGTCCCTCTGATGCAGTTTTGTACCTAGCTCTAAGGTGGCTGCCAAGGTTCTGTGCAACAGTAGCTAGTGGTTACTAATGGCTACTAATAACTTCATCTGCAGTGGATTGGGTCCTGCTTATTTCTGTGTAAGAGAAGCAAGGAATGTACATAACAGAATGCAAACCTGCTAAGCAGGCTGTGCACTTGATACACATTGACTGTGAAATGGGAGAGTTCAGGTACTCATTGCTGTTAGGAGAGTTAGAAATGGCCTTGTCTGACAGTCCTTCAATCACTTCCTGAACACTTCATATACAAAATTAATGAGAAGCCATGTCTACAAATTACATACATTTGTGCAAAGGTCTTTGAGCTTCATACCTTGAGTCCCAAAATCGTGATAGTTTCTGCTAATACCTACATGATTTCATATTGAAGATTATTAAGAAAGAGCCTTTCTCTCTCCATCTTGTTTTTGTGAATGAAAAGTAGTTTTGTTGATGAGTGCTGCGGCCCGGAAAGCGCTGTTTGTGGCATTCCTTCATGACTCCTGGCTCTTACATTCTTTCTGCTTCCTTTCCGATGATGACCCCTGAGTCTTGGGGAGAGCCGTATAATGTAGATGTTCCAACTAAGGCTGAACACTTTATAGCTTCTTATTTTCTGCCTTTTGAGCCTCTGTGAATCTCTGTGAATCAGCTTCTCTGATGATGAGAGCTGCACTAACACGTGGGTGTAAAGATAATTCTTTAGGTCACACTTAGCTTAGCTTAGTGTCCATTTAGCTGAATAGTAGCAGAGTTGTCTCCTAGGACTTCTGACCCACCCAGCATGGTTTCTTGGCTCACTGAACAGCAGTAGGAGACAGGAATTTGTTACAGCAGCTGTGACTCTGCATAAGACCAAGGCAGCCACAGTTCTGGACTGGATGAGGGAGGATCTCATAGCATCCTACTCATAGCTGAAGGGCTGTTGGCACTTGATGGCTACTGGGGAGGAAGAGTCAGTTTCATTTGGAAATGGCTCATGGTAGGCTGCCCGTTTTCCAGTGGGTGGCTTTACACCCTTGCACATGCTAGCAGTACTATGCTTATCCAGTGAGTTAAATAAAAAGCTCATAAATTTGGGAGGGAAAAGCGATGAGGGTATGGGAGGAGTTGGAGGGGAGTGAGAGTGGATTTGCTTAAAACATTATATTTGTGTATGAAATTCTCAAACAGTAAAAAACAAAAAATAAATAAAAATAAATCTACTTAAAGCAAGGTAAAGAAAGTAAAGCAGCTTTGTGAATCATGTGCTTTAGAGTTTTATTTATAATTAAACATTTAACATTTATCTTTATATAATTCAGGTACATAAATATATTTATATGATAATATGGTTGTCGTATATATGACAATATTATGTATGACTTTGAATGTAAACCTCAACCTGACCCCTCTGCCTATGCCCTGCATCTGAGTATTCTTGGTGGAGGAATTTAACGAAGCAGAAAAGGACATTAGTCTATAAATTATTTTCTACCTATTGCCTGTTTGTAGACTTAATTTCTTTTTTTTTTAATATTTATTTATTTATTATGTATACAATATTCTGTGTGTATGCCTGCAGGCCAGAAGAGGGCAGCAGACC